>NC_133476.1:10677794-10752675 GCF_025370935.1 Choristoneura fumiferana | reverse complement strand
TATAGAGGGTCATTAATTAGATAGTAAATTTATTCAAATATACGACCAAGCCCCAGAGTAGGTAGGTACCATCAGTCAAATAAGTGATCTATCAATTTTCAAACAAGATCAATTTTCAGACACGTCTATTGGCGTTATTGTTTTATGACATGCAAACGATTATCAACTTCAGGGTGGTAGACCACATATTTGGCTGATGGTACCTACTTCACATCATAAATGTAAAGTTGTGAGATGATTATGATAGTTTATTTCTGGTATCAAATATTAATCCGCGCCCAGTTATCCTTGGCCCGTTTAAGAAACGGCAGGATAAAAAAATCTAGATTTAGTCGTTAAACCTTGTTGAAACTTAACAATTTCATATATCTTGGCTCTAGTGAAATGAGCTAACACTAAATAAATAAATCGAGGTTTATTTTTCCTCCAAGTGATGGCAATGAATCATATGAAGATGATGCAAATAAACAAATTTTCTACAAGGCAGCAGTTATTTCATAATCATAAGCAAAGACAATGAGGAAATCTTGAAGTAAAAAATACGATAATATGATAAATGTGAGGAAAGTGCTAATCGTTTATTTGTAGTATAAGTTCATTATAGGAAAATCAATTCAGGAACTGTAATGAGTAGTCCTTCCAGAGTGCCCTGTCCCTATTGCCCAGGTTCACCTGGTGGCCATTAATGTCCATATTGGCCGTGTCCACAAGGATGTTTTGGGGTCTGATTTTTCGGGGGATGGTGATTCGGGCCCAACAGCTCCGCAGATTACGCCGGGTCGTTGGTTTGGGAATTGGGGCGCAGGATGTGGGACAGAGGAGGTGACCCCCGTTCCGGGTCGTACTTGGTCCAGCGGGTCTCGTTGGCCATACAACGGGGCAATGCCGCTGGTAATGGGTACGTTTGGGCCAAGTACGATGCGGACGGGTATGGAGTAGTTTTTGTTTTACTTTATAATATAATTTATTCTTTCTTTCTTTTTTTGTGATTTTTGTCATTTTTTTTATTGTATAACTGTTTTTTTTTAAATTATAAATAATATTACAAATTTAAATATTCAGGAATAAAGCCTTAGCTATATTATAAAATGCTCTCCATTAGTATTCTATAGTTGAGCACTAGGCAGTAAATATTTCATTCGTTTAGCTGATTTCGTCGCAAATTCTCTACCAATAGTGCTCAGACTTTTTGCTTTACACTTTTCCACGTGTTACTCCAAAACCAGCCAAAACTTCACGGCGTTACTCAGGATTTTATTTCCAGGAATTCCCCAGGACAGAGGAAAGTAAAAAATCGAAGCGTAATTTTATCTGGCGGCATAAATTAGTCACTGTATCGCATGCGTAAGTACCACGTGTAATTGCGGCAATGACACTGACATTGGGTGATTTGGGCGTAACCGAGGCCGATGAGTCTCGCGACACGACCAGCTGGCGCTTTAATAGTCATGACATCTTTTCTAATCGGGACTCTTTTTGAAATTATTATCGTATAACTAGGTAAGTATTTTTTTAAAGACATTTTAATTATTATTTGTGCTATTGAGTACATTACTTTATAACACAGTCCACAGTTTGCTTAAAATATATAACAAATAAGTCTTCTACGTACAGTCCACTTCATAAAATAGTGACCAAAAATTTTCTCAAAAATATCTGAACACGGCTCTAT
The DNA here is from genome assembly GCF_025370935.1 of Choristoneura fumiferana. NCBI lineage: Eukaryota > Metazoa > Arthropoda > Insecta > Lepidoptera > Tortricidae > Choristoneura > Choristoneura fumiferana. The sequence continues at coordinate 10,751,003 of NC_133476.1, read as the reverse complement.
TTTTAACGGCGTAAAAGCGTGTTCAGATATTTTCGATCGAATTTTTCCTCACAAGTATATGATTCGACTGTACAATAATGTAATGCAGAAAATCAGCCAAGTGCGTGTCGGGCCACGCGCATTGGAGAGTCCATGAAAACAATTACTTTTTGCTTCGACTGCAAGAATGAATATTTGATTACATGTTTAGTTTTAACTGATACACTTTTAAGTGAAATTACCTATCAAAAATATGCTTTCGCGGCATAAAAACTTATTTATTTTATTTTAACCCCCGACGCAAAAAGAGGGGTGTTATAAGTTTGACCGCTATGTGTGTCTATGTGTGTGTCTGTCTGTCTGTCTGTGGCACCGTAGCTCTTAAACGGGTGGACCGATTTGAATGCGGTTTTTTTGTTTGATAGCAGGTTTTCTAGCGATGGTTCTTAGACATGTTTTATTAAAATCAGTTCAGCCGTTTTTGAGATATTGAACTATGAAGTAACAAAGTCGGGGTTTTCCAACTTTTTTGTTGGTTATAGGTTATTTAAATCCTTATTCCTGTTCAGACGTAGATCCGACAAACCATACACAATTATGTGGTAAAATTAAAATTATTGGACGCCATGTGGTTACCGCCTTTACGGAAGCAAATGTGAAATAATTTACTGTTGAAAATACTGTTTTATTTAGTCGTTGCCACCCGGTGGGAAAATTAAACCTAGATTTAGTTGTTCGGTACACCTAATTTAAGATTGATTGACAGTTCCACACTTTTTGACACTACTAAACGAAACTTAAAACTAGATCACGATTTTTTTTTCAATAAAAAGTCATTAGAATCTCTGAGCTAAGCAGCGGACTGACGAATGGAGAAACATAGCGAAACAATATGCATTCCGTTTTTACCATTTTTATTAAAGGAACTCTTAAAATACAACATTTACAAGTTTTGTATAATAGCACAGATTAATAAAGGGTGAATATTCGGGTGTTAGTACCGCCGTCATTGTTCTCAACACTTTTTTGATCAGATTTCTTTAGCAAAAAGGTACAACAAACATCAACATCCGACACATATTGATGAACACATGTTGACACATGTTGATATTTATTGTACCTATTTCTTCAAATCTGATAAAAAAGTGTTGAGAACAATGACGGCGGTACAAACGCCCGAATATTCACCCTAAAATACAAATACCTACTGTTATACTGTGATTGTACGATCATTCCAATTAGTCTCAATGTAAAACTACCAACAAATGCCGCATTTTAGCAGGTGTTATAACAAATGAAAGCAGCAAGGGGCAGACAAACGACTAACGCCAGTGAACGTCACGTCAGCAGTCGCAGCATGTTGTGACAGATGACGGAGATGACCGAGTTGTACGATCTTGACACATTGATTAACCAACTGTCTCGAGGCGCCAGTTTCACTTTTTTATGAGAATCTAGAGTAGTCGGTACTCTTTACTGTGCCTCGAGTGTTATTAACTTTACTTATAGTAACAGTAACAGGCGTAAAATTTGGCGCGCAATTCTGACAAACGTCATTTGTTTTTCACCGAAAGTAGGTACCTACTTATTTGTCTTTAAAATAACATCATTGACCTTGATAGTATCTCTACAAAATTGCAATCTCTTAATTTTGGATAAGAATTTAAATTTGATACGCATATAAAACGGAATTATTTCACTCACGCGCATTCGATGAAAGTCAAATATCATTCATTAGTTTGAAATGTGCCTGGCTATTAACATCGGCAGTACGGCCTTTAAGTATAATGAGACGGCCTTGGTTCTAATTTGCCGGTCAATACGTCTAATTTGCGCGGTTAGCTTCCGCGACGAGTCGCGCAGTTTCCCGCTCGTTTAATTTTGTTGCTGCGCTGCGTGCGCCCGCGCACCCACGGCCATCTTACGCTTCCGTGAACTGCGAATGCAATGCACGATATCATCTATCACTTCTGTCGTATCTTACATCGACCGACCAGCGAACATTTGACGTATTTGGATGTTGTCACCGAAAACGTGGTTACTTTAGAGGTTATGTCGACACGTGGGCGGTACAGCGGTCGAATATCGTTTGAAATTTTGGAGGCTCTTCTTAAGCAAATAAATTATCCGTACCTAATAAAGAAAAGACAACATGGTGGCTCCTAAAAATAATAACAATAAAATGGCACCTCCGGCTGACGCAGCCGGCGGCGCGGGCGCGGGCGTCTCTCGCCTATCTGACTGTACAAATAGCTGCAACCTTGAGATTCGGCGCGCGCGACAAGGTCATTGCGCGAATCGTTATCAGCGTGACGTCAGCTCATGACCTCCGCGCGACCTTCGCCGAGGTGCCCGCCGCACAGATACCGATAGCGACCGATAGCGCTCGCCTAGCAGCGCCGCTCTGCTGCTTCCGCCTCCGCAGTCCACGCAGCACACGCCACTTTACCTGCACGCCTTAACACGACGTTTTGTTGACTGTACAACAAATATTCCTCATTAATTTTGTCAAATAAAATGATTCACCAGACCTAATGTCAAGTTCAAAGTTAAAAAACAAATCGCAATAAACATATTTTTTACAGAGATGTTATTTTATCTAGAATACTTTACACTGAGAAAACTCGCAATTTCAAGAACTGGCACTCAGCCAAAAATAAAACGTCGATCGAAATCACTTTCCGCGCCATACGTACATTATTATTGCGTCCGCAAATATTCCGTCGACCTTGTGTATTCATGGCCGTGCAAAAATATCAGCCTGACATTCTAAACTATTTCCCGATCTTTAAGTTGCTAACCAGGAAGCTGCGGATAGCATTGACCACGCCTCTGCTCCTCGAGGCCGAGCTCTTAAAGATCATTCCGAGCTCGCTCTCCCGTCTGTGTGATGCAGATACATACTCTCATTGCAGAAGGATACAATTGAACTCCGGATCAGCATTAAAAATTGTTAATTAGGTATATTTTTTTTAATTTCGTTTTATTTTAAAATCCATGGATGCAAGTACCTAACAAAAACAATGTCTACGACAACGTCAACGATCTAACAAACAAGCTAGTCGCCTAAATTTCGTGGACTGTTTCCTGTTGTTAATTCATCAGAGTTGCCTAAACTAAATAACAGCTCAAGGATTTCTAAGTATTGAGTCCGTTATAAACTATGATACAGACCTACTTAAATACTTAAATTTTGTGGGTGTCAATTTAGACAACTAACGTGTCAACAGCTCGTAACTCTTTGTACTGTAAGCACATCGAATAACATTTAAATTCACTTTTCTAACGTTCAATTTACGTCAAGTAGCTTCTATCAGAGCCTCCGAGCGAACTTAAAGGTCCTAAATAAAACAGCAAGCTCAAGAGAAGTTTATCATAACTGTATTTGTGAAGTCCATTAGATTATACTACGACTTCAGTGCCATTGATTATACACGGAAACGTAAGTTGATTAACTATGTAAATTGTTGACACATTAAATACTTTTAGATTTAAGCGCGTGTTGAGGTGAATTATTATCATAAATAAATACAGTTATTCAGACAACTTGAGACGCAACAACAATTAGGCAGAGCGGCTATAGCTATTCGGTACATAAAAGAGAGTTAGCAACATTAACCTTTATTTGTTACAGTAAACTTTTACAAATGCATTAGTTTTCCACGTTTAGTTAAGCGTAGCGAATAAGTAAACGAGAGTATGATTGGGCGGGGCGAGCATGACCTGAATCCGAATACGGGCACGCGAGAGAAATCTCAGGCCGGTGCGGGCGCTGCCAGATGAAACTCGCGGAGAGAAAGGTCCTGAATCCTTCGTGACCATGATACGCTAATTCAGAAAGTTTTAATGGGCAGGTACATGCATTATGAATTTGTGATGTGGGACTATTGTGTTTGCCGACACGTTTACATGCCCATTTAGTCTTCTTTACAGATTGAGTAAATTTTAATAAAAACTTTAGATAACTGTTTAGGTTTCAAGCCACAGACGGATATAACGGAACTTTTTTACATAATCCGTACGTCCAGCCGTCTATAAAGACCCTTTTGCTCAGGAACACGTGGAGCTATCAAGTTGTCTTATTGCAAATAATGTAGTAGAACATCTTTGTTGGCCACTAGGGCAAACGCCACATGTGGTCGTATCGCGAGTGAATCGCCTCAATTTCTCTGCGCGAGGGCGGCCTCGGTACCTTCAGATAATCGACGGAGAAAACAGACGGATACTGTCATCACGTTTGCGGCTCGACTGACTTATGACTTAAAAAATCTACATACAATCATCTGCTATGTGGGCCAGGGCAGTGGGCCGTGCGGCTGGCTTCATGCCTCGCTTCAGGCCCGTCCTCCTTATTATGTTAATAAAAGTATAAATTGCTAATTAATGGCGAGATTCAATATGACATTTAAAATAATAATTTATACATTATTATTAAGAGAAATAATATTTTATACACATTGATAAGAAAGTATCGTGATTAGCTGCTTGTCACCAGTAGAGTTAGAGATTTGAAGTTAAGGAGACATAAATTTGAATATCATAGAGGTGCATTTATAGGCGATTTTCGTAAATTCATACGGCATAAAGATTTAGCTTTCAAATTCAAATTCAAATTCAAAATCTTTATTGCTTTATTGCCTTTTTTATTAATCTGTCTCTAGGGCCAAGGCCAAGCTTTAATAATTATTATTGTTATTATTTTATTTTCAGACCTGGGTCCTTACAAATTACAAAAGCTTTGAAAGACGTTTTTTTTTCATTATTTCATTAAATCACTGAAGTTCATTGTTAATCACAAAAAATATTAAGGACCACCACAAAAAAAGATGCAAAATCAGAGCGCACCGGACGATAAAAAAAGGTTTATCTGGTTTAGAAAATGGTTTAGCTTGCACTGGTCAGAATGCAAAAGACACAAATAAATGATTAATGATTTATCTGCCCGTTTGGTTCTGGCCTCAGGTGACCCCAGACAGGACCTCTCGCAAAGATAGTTGAGAGAGGTAATGAGGGCAGTGTCCTAGGATAATCGATGCCTGTAGCAGAAAATCTCGACAACGGTTTACTTGTTGTTTTAGTTTCATTTGTTAAGTACAGTTATGTATAGTTTAGTTAGCTATAGTTTATAATTTTATTTTATAACATAAAAAATCGATTTTTATAAACCTTTGAATGCAGTTGTTTATTGTCATATTAAATAAAAAAGCTAACTAAAGTATTTAGGTCCATCAAATTTTTCCATGCTGTATATATATTGATAAATCATATTTTTCCTTTGGAACTCCCTATTTTTCCTATTATTTATAGTTGCACGAAACCCTTGTGAACTTGCACAAGTTCGAGTCGTACTTCGCCAGTATTTTGTATTGTACCTTCAAATTTTAGATCTAACTTTCGTGATGTCGATTTTCTTACTAAATTAATCTGAACAGAACGTAAAATTGTTACGAGTACTCGTGTGGTTGAGTTAAAAAGTAAGTAAAATTAATGCCGTAGGCCAATGGTTAGGCGTACCTGTTTCTTTGTCTTTTCATTGTAATATGGAAATTATTTAATTATTTATTAGTAATTACAAGCTCATTTATATTAATTACAATGCTACGCACGCATGCAACTTCGCACAAGCAAGTTTTCAACTATAGGTAAATTGCATATTGAAATCAACGAACGGCATGAGTGAAGGAAATCTACTATTGAATTTGTTGCTTGATGATTTTCAGCTGAAAAGAGTCCCCTTTTTAATTTTTCCTACCCGATTATTAACATTTTTTTTTCCCAAAAGAAAGTCACTACAAGGGCTTTAAACTATTTTTTGCTTGTGATGTGACATATGGACGAACTGACGATCATTTATAATTATAGGGGGTCCGTTATCTATATTACATTGAATACCGTTGCATTCCCGATATTACTCATGGATTCTATTTAACTACTTAAATCAGGACAAAAATGCAAATGTTGATCGTCATCGTCGTGGATAAGTAGGTTTTAGCGAGTGGTGTTGCACTTGCGACATACTTTCTCGGTGTTTATGAACGTACTGCAGTGCTGTATACTCGTAACAGAGCTCCCAATTTCTCGTGTTTCAGAGCAATTCGAGCGGTGTTCCGTGTTATTTTTCCCGGTCGCTGACCTGCATTTGCGCTTACCCAGCAACCATTTGTTTTCCCGATTATTTCCTTACTATCTTTGAAGTACCAAACATGACCACTCGATAATCGCATGAGCGCAATGACCGTTCCACGAAATTAGAACCTTTAAAATAACATACATTTTGAAAACGAAGCGAATTAATGAAGACAGTATTTTAACTCTCAATTTATTCGCTGTCTAAATTAACAGATTCCTGCTCGGAATATTACCACAGATATTACACACTATTTTTAAACATCGGCACGATATTCTTGAATGCAAAATGTGTCCATTTATGTTTTTCTTTTAAACCAAGGCGTTTTGTTGTTCAAGGAACAGAAGATAATAAAGAATTTAACGATACCTAATCGCGTTCTTCAGAAGATGTTTCTTTTAAGATAATAAAATGAATACAAACATTCAACACAGCGCAGCAATAATGTGTTGTCATCAATCGTGTTTACGCTTAAACCTGACTTCGCGGATAGCTGGCCGGTCAGGCGAGGACACTGTTTCGCTGACACCGGGAGTGCAAAGACATGATGCACTGGTCGTACGGCGTAGAATCGGTTATCGCGCCACGTGACGCCACGTGGCGTGCCTCGTGTGTGCGAGTTGCATGTGCAGCCAGCGACTTGGAGGCATTCGCCAAGCACTGCTTGACATTTTTGTTGAATTTGTGAATTGTATTGTGAATGTCTGCAGACTTAGTGATAAGCAGGTTCTTAGCTTTCTTGACTAATTAGTATTCGTGAATAGATTTCCATTGCACCACGAAGAAAACAAATATAGAAAAATATAGTATTCATGTGTGTTGTGTTTTTGTACCTAATACCTATTCTCAAAGCGAAACAACTCGAATTCCCAAAAATTGGCACTGAACAACGATGTTATTTATTTGAAACAAGGTTGCTAATTTTTTCAAGGAGCTTTTTTTAAGCTTACTCTTTTTTGCGAGGAGTGGGCAGAATATTTACAGCTGCGATCCGCGTGTGATTTACTACTTTACGTATGCGGCAAACTATAGTCGCTATGTACAAACGTTTACATAGCGTACCTACCACTGTGTAAAACACAAGGTCGCAGCGTGTTTCAAAGGAATCGTTTACAAGCGAGAACAATATCGCTTACAGACAAACTGCTATGGATTTCAGAGAACTGTTACTATCAAATGTCAACCTTCGCAGGCACACGTGGTCGTGACGTGACGACGTAACTAAATACGTAATTAACGGCGATAAATAATTACAAAACAGACGGATAATACACTCGGGAATTGTAACAACCTTTGTTTTAAAGATAACATCGTGCAATACATGAACAATAATATTTTTTAAGTAAACGTAGAGAAATCACAAAGAGATAAAACATGGATTACCTACACGGGCTAATATTTCACTATACCTACTAACTAAATAGAAAAAAGAAATAAAGCTCATTACTATCTAAGTTTTCGCTTTCAAGAAAGTTTGAAGAATGTACTTATATACTTACTTTTTAAACATTTTCTTAGTGGGTAATTAAAGGTACGTATTAATTATTCTTTATATTGTTAATTTAGAAGGTTCAATTGAAGAAATAACCATCTTAAAAATAACATAACTATTTATACAATTCGCCCAAGTCCTGTCCCTGCGGAAGAGTGCCCTAGGCTGGCTGCATTTCTACACTGTATTGTGATACCAATAGGTTGTGTGAAAAATGCGCCGAAACTATGGTCATGGTCATGGGTAATTTCAAACCATTTTTGTATTACTTGACCGAAAATTTTGTACAATGTTAATATTTATGGGTCAAAACTTAAATTAATCTAAATAGTCTAATTAGTTTTAATAAACCTGGATGAACGAGAACACAATCATTATCCAATAGTTAGTGGCATGATAATTTCTGTAGCTTATTTATTATCCTTTATTAAGATACTTATTTGTAACATCCAACTTAAAAACATTATTACAGCGAATTTATGACCTTTTTCGGTGCGCTGTCTTAGCAAGGAAATGGTGCCTAGTGTAGCATCATCTGGTATTTTGGTATCGACGCTAACACGGAAGACTATTTCAAGAGTCAGGGTCAGCGGCGCCGTCACCACCCGCCTGCGCCCGCGCAGCACCGTCACGCGCCGGTGTCGGGTTTCAGCAACCAGAAGCCGTTACAACCCTAATTCAACCTAAGAATTTCTATGGCATCATCAGCTTTATTAGTTATCAGGATTACCGTGTGAGTATGATCTATGTCATTTTTAAAACTTACAAATAAATATGAGGAAAATATACTTGATTTTCCTAGTTTTTCTTTGTATTAGGAACAATGTATTTGTAGAGCTGCAACTGATAGAAAATATAAGATACTTGACTTATTGACGTAAGACAAGATAAAATGATAAAACCATCGTACCTACCTAAACAGGAAGGGAAATCTTATTTGCATAGTTCGATAAGTCATCTACTTATCTACTTCTGCGCTTGTGTATTTTGAATACGTAATACATGTGTTCTGAGCTCCATACGGTATTTGACAACTCCTGATTTTGCCATATCTTAATATTATTATGAATATATAGATATACAGATAGTGTTTAGCGAAGAGAAAATTTAAATCGGTTGAAAATTGGATTTATAGTGATTTTTTGAAAAATCTATATACCTGTCTCTTTCTCAAACGCTTTTCTCTATGCAGCAAGTATGGCGGTACTGGTGTGTGACGTATGTCTTTCTCAGTCTAATCTTGAATTTCAAACCTTTATAACTGTTATTTGTAAAGGTAGCTTAAAAATTATTTTTCTATTTGATAACAGGCATTGTTTAGTTTTAATTTATAAATCATATACAAAATAGTCAAATACCGTATTGATCACGAAAATACTTGCCGTGTCTCGGGCAAGGTAACATAAAGACCAAGAATGTGATCATGATTTATCTACCCGCCTATATCTAAATAGGCCTAGGTCACAGATTATTTTATTACTTAAAGTTATTGCGCACCGTCTACCTACAGTACCTACAGTACCTAACCTAGGTTACGTATGTACTTATGAAACAGTATCGACCTTCAGACATTGTAATAACAATCGCAACAATAGAGAAATATCACGTTTCAGCATATTTAGGGATCAGCGAGAATGGGAATGGAGTTCATAAATACATGCTCTCATGCGAATAATCTAATTAATAAGCAAGTACTTACATAGGCTATTTGACGAACTTGAACTTTTATTCTTCTAAGCCGGCAATTAAAGAAAATATATATTGTCCTTCAATAACAATCATACAATCAAATTTGCAACTGATAACTGTAACACATAACTGTAACAGGGGCAAAAAATTAAACCACAGCTTCCACTCTCCATCTTGAGCTAATTTAGTTCTACAACCTTTGAAAATATCTTGTATTATTTATTTGGAATAAACATAATGATAAAATTACTTAATTTTTGAAAGTTGCAGAACTAAAGTAGTTTCATTTGAGTAACAGAACCAGTGTTTATTTTTTGCTCTTGTTACAGGGCTCACCCGGTACATAGATAAGGTATTATCTAGTAGTTGAAACCACTCATTTATTGTAACTTCATAAATTTACGTTGGAAACTGAAAAAAGGTATGTCTGCGAATGCTTTTATATTTTGAGAGAGTAGAAGATAGAGGAGGGAAAAAAACAGACGGAAGACTGAAAGACAATGTGAATGTATTACATCTGGGTGATAGAGTAAATGCCTGTGGAAGTGTCAGTTGGGTATTTGCCCTACCTAGTTAATTTGCACCTTCCGCCGAATAATTTCAGAAAACCGAAATGAGCTTTATTATAACCAAATAGGTAAATGTTTAGTAACAAGAATAAAATAACAGAAAGAGAGTCTACATCGACATCATCTTGATGAATGGCAATCTACCACTGTGCGGTTCCCTCGGCACTTCGTGCCACGTACAGTGAAATTGTGAAATCAACTTCCATCAGCAGTGTTTCCTGACAACTATGATATCGGGGATTTCAAGAAAAGGGCTTATACTTTCTTAATAGGACGGCGACGGACCAATGACTCTCTTTGAGTAGTACCAATACTCATGGGCAGTGGTGATAATTTCCCATCAGATGACCCGCTTGCTCGATTGCCTCCCTCTCAAATAAAAAATAAATAAGAATAATAAACTTTCTTAATTCATCAGTATGTTTTTTTTGTTTGTTACGCAATAGCTCCGCCAATTGTGGGCCAAATTTCAAAATTATTTTTTGGTTCTAAAAGACATACTTAATAATACTTTCGAGGTGGTCCCATTGTCACCAAGTCAGGATCTGATGATGGAATTTTAGAGAAATCGAGGGCAACCCTCAAATTTTATAACCACACCTATAGCGATATTGGCATTTTTAGCACCAAGTCAATTATTTAAGTACATTCAGAAAGTACAATTTGATGAACTAGGCCTGATGAAGAAGACCAGTAATTTGTTATAAAATAATATAACTATTCCGTGTTTGGACTTAATGGAATCGTTGTGAGATGCAGTTTGGTTACAATTTACTAAAAACCATGAAAAAAAGATTTTTAACAAAAAATGGAACAGACTACAAAAACCAAGAAAATAATTTTCTACTAGTTTGGAGACAGTGCCTCAGCACGAGCCAGCAGGACTGATTGAAGCTCAATTCTATTGAGGTAGACGACTATAGTTCCACTCCTGCTCACTCGTACTGAGGCACCGATTTCAAACTAATAAAAAACTCTTTTCAAGGTTTTTGTAGTCGGTTCGATTTTTTGTTAAAAAAAATAAGTAAAAAAGTAAGAGCTATGAGATACTCTATCTCTATATAGATAGAGCATCCGCTAGGCTGGCGTTATACCTACCTGGGACCTGAACTTGGTGTACTTAAGTTGGCCGTTTTATTTATACTTACGTCTCAGTGCTACGATGCTTCTTCAGCGCGATGCAGCGTGGACTATCACTAGATGTTCTACGAGGATTCTGTGAGATGATCTCTGAGTTCGCAACACATGTTAAAACAATATATTAGTCATTCTTGAATGGTAATCTTACCAGCGAAAGACGTTTATATCAGGACAACGGTCTTTCCCAAAGCTCGTACTTGCTAGGTCTGTCGTGCTCACATTATCAAGGATAAAAATAAATTAACGCTTTCAGTACCGGCAACGCGAACATGTGTTGCCGTGACTTTCGTCCTATGTCGATGTCATGATTTTGCAGCCATTTGAACGCACCTTCGTTTGACAGTCAGCAGCGAATGAGTTAAGGACCCCCCCCCTCTAAATTTTTAATTTTTATTACTTATACATATATGTTGTTACAGCGAATATAATCGCAATACAAACACTGTAAAAAAATTAAGCGTCTACCAACCGGTAATTACGCGCTTAAAAAGATTTATCCCTGTGGCACCCTTTTGAGTTGGAACCGAAAAAGAAATGGGAACTCTTCATGGCCGTTTCTCGGGGGCTCGTAACTGATTTTACGTATACATTTTCGCAGCATTCATGTAGTGCCGAGCCGTCTGTCGCTCAATGCGCCAATTTTGTACTTGAGTATAATTTTAGCACACAATTGACATGAACGACGTCGCCGGTTTCTGCGTTGTTCGGTCGGGTGACCTCAACCCGCAGCCGTCGCTCGAAGGCAAACTATAGTGATGTTAATAGACAGGAAGCCCAGTCAATGCCAGAAACCCAAGATACTCGCACATTTTTACCTTATTCTTATCTGTCTATTCAGTCAGATAAAGCCATTTTGCATCACAAAACTATTGTGATTTAAATATACATACTTACGTATAAGTCGCACATGAGGCTGAGATCATCTCTAGACTTTGAAAATGAATCCAAGGCGAATGCTAATAACCTGACCTTAAGTTTTTTTGTTCAATAAATTTTTTCGCTGTTTAATATGTTACGGCGGATAATATACCTAACCTCATGTTGTTGTCGCATGTTCTTCACAAATTTAATTAAAACTCTGTTGTATTTTTTCATTTAAGTATATTCTTATTCTTACTTAGCTTTTGACATCATCATCCCAGCCTATATACGTCCCACTGCTGGGCACAGGCCTCCTCTCAGAACAAGAGGGCTTGGGCCATAGTTCCCACGCGGGCCCAGTGCGGATTGGGAACTTCGCACGAACCATTGAATCGCTTCGCATGTTGGCAGGTTTCCTCACGATGTTTTCCTTCACCGCAAAGCTCATGGTAAATTTCAAATGTAATTCCGCACATGAATTTCGAAAAACTCAGAGGTGCGAGCCTGGGTTCGAACCCACGACTCTCTGCTTGAGAGGCGATAGGTCAAACCACTAGGCCACCACGGCTTTCTTTTGACATAATTATTTACTAATTATTTAGCTTATTACATAGATTGACGGAGCAAAAACATATTTTATAATAGTACCTACTGCCGTTTGCAAGGAGGACAAGCCGACTTGCAATAAGCTTTAGATGCCATGCGGTGTGTCGCCTAGCAACACAGACATAAAAAAATCTGCTGCTATTCATTCATACTGGATACAAATTCGTCCACGTACTCGTATGTATAATCTCCAGAACCAATAATGTACCTGTGGCCATTCAGGCGGGCCTTTCCTTATCTAGACACAGGCCGCATCATGCAGTACGCTACTCATGCTAATATAATATTATTAGGAATGATAGGCTCTTTTCGGTATAGTCTGACGATATATATCTCGATCCAAACAACGCGGTTAGTTGAAATGTGCTTTATGGATTATTACATCACTCCACTTGAATTTTTTTTAAATATGGACTTTATAGTCTTATTGCAGAAGTTTTCAACATAAAACTTAGATACAAGCTCTTGTGTTCTGTTTGTGTTTAAAAATAATTCTTGACAGAATGAGCTTACTAAAGACTAGTTTTAAATTTGGCTTGCCTCATGTAGGTCAACAATACTTTCAAATTGTGCATTTCAGGTTGTGAAACATCTGGAAGTAATTTATCAGTGCCGCACAACGGCTGGCTGGCGGCAGTTGAAAGCCGATGCAGGTGGAATGAAGCACCTGGCGCATCATACCTTTATTACTGCATTTTCGCAAATAAGGTCGCAAGCCGCAAGCTTTACGCAAGAATTAGTTGTAAGCAATAGTTACTTGTTTTTACCAGCTGGTTTAGTATTCCGTACGAATTGATTATTTAAACAGCAACCAAAGCAGCGCAGCACGGTCATACAAAAACATATAGGTACGAATATTTTTTGTTAAAAATTCATTTTTTCTGGCTCTATTTTTTATTGAAGACTTGCAATGTCATCCATGCTACGTTTCCCTACTAAATTGCAAGTCGATGCCATTAACCGTTGGAGAGTTCTGTTCTGCGGAGACGATTCTCGCCGGTACTTCAGAATTTCACTATACTTATATCAGATTATTCTATAGTCACCGGATTTACGTAAGTAAATTTGGTAAAATTTCAGCTCAGTCAGATACCAGGAAGTAGTCAATAATGGATTGCAAATCCAGAACGTACATTATACATAAACCCATGCAAAGTTAAATAAAAGCTTGTAAAAACTGAAATTGAGGTTAGATCTAATCTGCTTTCAAGCATACTCCGGTAGTAAAAAATAAGGATAATTAAACACCAGAAATGCTAAATTAACGATGAAACTGCATGTAATTTTCGTATCATGTACTTAACTTTATGTTTGACTGTCTGTCACTGCTGGTACTCATGCCCACCGCTAAACACTTGCAGCGGGTGGGTGTGTGTATAGCTACAGCATCAGTTGCAGTATTATACTTATCTATGTACAAATTAATTACTACTAAATATTTATTTTACTTTTAAATAAGGCTCAATACTCTTAAAATAAAATAAAAATAAAATTATATAATAAACCTTTATTGCCACACCTTAAAATTACATAAAACTACACATTGTAAAAAAAATAAAAAAAAGGTGGGAGAAAAATAAACAGTTGGGACAATGGGTCCCCAGTCTCAGCATATGCTGGGCTTGATTGGCCGGCGCTGGTTTTCAGACTGGTCCCTGTAAGGACGACGGCCGGTCGCAGCGCTTCTCACATTCCAATACTGGATACCACATAGATGGACACACAGACAGACGGTCAGATAGACAGACGGACAACAATGTGATCCTATAAGAGTTTTTCCTTTTGAGGGACGGGACAAAAACGTGAAATTTGACCTAAACACACATAAAGTTTGTTAAATTAACTAGTTCTTTATCCTGTACCTAACAATTTAGAAAAATCTATTGTTAGTTCAGCTCTGTAATACTAATTCAAGGAATTATGTCGCCGAATTTACAGTCTCCAACTCCAGAGAAATTCAGTTCGGGTTGGTCAGTCCGTACATATTGGTTTGGTATATGTGTTAGTATACTTAGGTAGTAGATAAAAATTATGTGTCTATTGGGAGGATAATGTTAAACTTATAGACGTTTAGGGCCTTTCATAATAGTTTAGACATCTCAAACCTTTCCACCTTAACGTTTTTATTGTAATTAATTAGTAGAGAATAAACTGGCGTTCATAAACGTAGTTCTTTAGTTTCGTAGCTCTGTCAGCTCTTTCTGTATTAAAGGTAAATAATCCTCTATTCTCTTTTATGCAGAACCCTAATAAAGGCTCTTATCATCATCATCATCATCCCAGCCTATATACGTCCCACTGCTGGGCACAGGCCTCCTCTCAGAACAAGCCCTCTTGTTCTGAGAAGGCTCTTATAAAACATTCAAAATACGAGGCGTCACGTGAAGAGAACATGTCTTGAACATGTCCTTAATAAAATCACTGACTCGGTGTGCATTCGTTGTTTAATTCAAAATTATGCACATGTAATGCATACTCACATCGAAGGACCTTGAAGACTTGTAGGAAGTGAGTGCTTTAGTTCTAGGTAGGTACTGTATATCTCAATGTCAATTGTGCCATCATGTCTCGTTTTCTTAAGCAAATAAAGAAATTAAGTCTTAAAAAGCATATTTTATAACATTTGTTCTTCCTTTTGCCAGTCATATTTCTTGTCCCTGACCTATGGGACTATGTTAAAATGCACCCGGATCTGCATTAAATTTTACTTCATCACACACAGCATACGGAGACATTTCATTGAGACAAGCTTATTTAATACTTATTGGCGTGCGACGGGCCACACACAAAAACATTGTTTCAGGGTTTGACAGACGTGCTCCTGACGTGAGTGACTTCTAGGACACAGTGACAGCACCTAATGGTGTCCTCGATAAAACTTCCATATGGCATTATATACTAACATTGCCCCGCGCCTGTCGTTAGCCAGGGCCTTGAACTTTGAGAGCTCGCCAGTAAACATGTTTGCGCACTGCGCACTCGTTATTACTATGTGACGTCTCGCGGTACTACACACCCTACGCTTCACATTTTGCCGGTTTTTTCCGCCATAGACCACCACGTGGCAGTAAACTCGTGCGCCGAGATCGATACGTCAGATCAATCGATTATGCTGCTATCGAGAAAACCGGTAACGGGAACTAGTGTGGTGATTTAATTAATATCTTTGAATTTACTTTTATTTTATTCAGTAAATAAGCTTTCGTTTTCTTGATTTATTCGTCAACTCACTACGAAAACGATCGTATATCGGAATAATTTGTGATGATTTCGTTCGTATAGGAGGTACATCATTTTAGTTCAAACAGCGATAGTATCTCTTTAACTCTCTTTGCAGATCTTAATCAAGATTTCGCGTAATACTTACCACGCGGCCAATGTTTCCATATTAAAACGAATAAGGTTAAACGATTTCCAGTCATTATTATTAGCTTCCTGGTACAACTCGACAATAAAATTACGCACGTTCATAAATAGTAAAAACAATGATCAAGGAAACATTCCTGTTTACATACATATCGAATGGCCCTTTGTGACGTCGATATGGTGATGGTGACCGCTCGAGATAATGAGCGCGTCAAGGCCAACGCGTGCTAATTGCAATTACCGCGAGTGGACATTCTTTGTTCCAATAATGATTAATGCCGGTCGCGATTGCCGAGGATCGCAAATGAGATATCAGGAAGCCTCGGCCGCCAATGTCGGCGGACAAGGTCGCCGCGCCGCCGCCGCGCCACCGGACTACCGCCCGCCCCGGCGATGCTCGCCAAAATTGTGCCATTTACGTCAATAAATCTACAAAAATCTACATAAATACAATAACTGAACTTTTAAGAAAGAAAACATTTTTATGGCTTGTTTAAATTGTAAAAAACCATGATGAGACTTACCGTTTACCGCTTTTTCCATTATTTTTATGAATGTCAATAATACTCCAAAAAAGAAAATAGAAAGCAGATGACGCACGAACTTACAATATTATTAAATTCTACTTATTTATGCGACAATCTAAAGCTGGACCACTCTTGTCTGAGTTTTCTCTAGTTTTCGCTCTTTTTAGATTATTATAGTAACCCTGTAAATATCGTTGGCCTTGATTCTCAGTGTTATAGACAATAAGACATCTATCTTGATATCGATAAAACCAAAAATAATTGACACATTGACTAATAATAATAAAAAAATAACTTATCTTTAGACAAAGTTACCTACCGAGGCTACATTAGTAGAGATGTGACGCTACGAGCGACGTTATGTACAACCCGCGCAAACGAGGCCCAACCACTTGTGGCAAGCTTTTGGTGAATATGACATTCCGGTTTCCGAACAAAACTAATTTGTAGCGGAGCCGGAGTTGAAGGTCGCGCGCTTGAAATAGTGACCTAACATGGTACTGAAAGGCATATAAAAATAATTAATGTAATGTGAAAAGCGGCCATCAGTCGCTTTTGCTACGTAGATACCTAACTGGTCAATTAAATATAAACGCTACCCAGATATTTTGCATAAACTCAAATTTTAACCTCAAGATCCTTAATCTACATTGTTTTAACTTTTAACTACCATTGACAGTGCTCACGGAGACCGACCGTACCTACGAGTACGACACGATGCGGCGTCGTAACAAGTGCGTCGTAAATTAAAGAAGGCAAGGTAACCTAAACCTAACCTTATATACGGATATAAATATTTTATTACCTCACCGCACATACATGTGTACGCTTATTTATTTCGAGCAAATAAACTGTAACCTTGCAGGACTAACAAATCAGCAACGTTACAGTTATTGTTTTTTTATCAAAGCAAACGTGCGTAAAAGAAAATGGTTCTAGTTTCGAAGGCAAAGCTTCTAAATTAGATCGCTCGTTGCAGAGTCTTATCGTCATATTAGTAATCAGAAAAGCGGTAAGACCTTGAGCATGACCCTGGATATTTTCGTTCGAATATTTTGCGGAACGCTCTTGCGTTGATAGCAACGTGACGAGGACCTGCCAAACACATGCCTATAACAAAACTATACATATCAGCATCTGATAGCCGACCACTAATACGTAATATGTTTTATCAGTTTGAAGCAATAATATTATTCTAGTACAATGAAATTGATAACGTTTGCGCCAGGAAATGAAAAGGAATATTATGTGTGAGTCCGCACGATAGCTTTATGCTCTTGACACGTACGAAGCACGTACGTGACAATTTCATTGATAATGCATTATAAGCGTACGCTGCTTCGCCTGACAAGTAAGGATGCCAAGTTATTTTAATTTAAATAATAATTCTTTAAACCTCATGCCCAAAACGAAGATGGATAACTCGCAAGGCATTTACTTCAGGATAGATAATTGAGGAATAACGCTTTTGTAGAAAATAAAATTTAATCACTTATTAAAGCATAATCTTAGTAGAACGTGTCCTAATACAGTGGGATATTGCAGATTGGTAACCCTACGCGTAGCGGTCGGCGGCACAAGGTCGCAAGCGATCTAGGAAGTCAAACGATTCGACCTCGACCTTGTATGTGCGAAAAAATTGACAACGACGCACGAAGCTCGCCTCCCCCCGTTCCCACCCGGGCCGGGTCTCCCTCTCCCCGAAGACCCCACTTATCTACTTCCTAAAAATTTCCATGAACTTTAACCATCATAGCCGATGTAAAATGTAAAGGAAGTATGCAACGTAGAGACAGTCGCGCCAAACTAAGAAAAGCCACTATGGACCTTTTTCTCAATAAGTTAATTCGTTAACTTCAAAATACACCAAATTTTAGAACTTTGGAATTAATTATCGTTTAAATTTATGGTCTCTATTCATAGAAAAACTGAGATATTCCGGATAAAATATTATTTTTGCACCAATTTGGTCCAGTTTGAAACCGTACCACACGGCCACCAAGCTTGCGACTTTAACACCTTGCCTGGTAAATAGAAAATGTGAAATAAATTAATACCTAGTAGCAGTAATTAGGAACTTAGTATGCGTGAACGTTTTTTTTTCCCGATTATTTCTACTGCATTAGTAAAAAAACATCCAATGTGCAGGTTTCAAATAAAGCTAGTAAAAGTGCTCGTAAGAAGGTAAGTATATTAAATTTATCTACTGAAAAAAAATCTGATATGGTGACAACGAACAAAGCTCGGTCTGGTAGATGTTTTGCGTATTATCTAACGTTATGTCATGTCACCTCGAAACTTAGAATTTACGACACAATAAGATAATGGGCAATAAGTATTACACATATGTGTAGAAAACATAACAGTCATCTTCAGCCGTGACGTTATATTGCGGAACACATTCGAAGGTCAATATTTGCGGAAAATAACAAGATTTTTCAAGTTATTGTAGAACAAATATAATAGGTATTTCTATGTCAGAAAAACAAGGTCCCTGCTACGAAAACTACAGACATTTGACAACTTCTAGTTTAAGGCGGTTACTGGGCTAGTCTTTAAAGATTTGACTCGTAATCAGCCTCACTTACCTATACCACTTTATTTCTATTAGCCGCGCAATATTTGACGGAAGAGCCACTCGAAACTTTAATACTAAGAATCATCATTCGCTACTTTGTAATGTGAAATGGATACAAAGAATGTCTAGTATACTGACACTACCTCTACGGTTTTGCCCCATACCAGCTTCTGCTTCTACTAACTAAAACCTAGCGAATTTCGGGACGGATTAATACACTGAAAAATCCCTATAAAAAATCTTTTCTTTCCTGTAATGGGTCTTCGTTACTGGAGATCTACCATCAGTTCTGCGAACTGTTTCCGGTCTCTAGCTTAGCGAAATAGATCTTCAATACGGTTATAAAAAAATTAAGCCAAAAAATGTTTTTTCTGCATCATAGTAATTATGTGGAAAACAATGAATTGCTTTACGGTTCAGTGATTTAATGACATTTTTTTTATTTGTGCTGTGAAGCTTTTCTTCATTTCATATTTCTATTGTCAGCGAGAAGGTACCCTATAGTTTTTGGTTTTTATCGTTCTTGTGTCCCTTATTTTTCTCACAGCTACCAGGCATCGGAAACCTGAGTGATTGATGTTAATTATAAACTTAATATATTCATTGCTTGCGTTCTTGAGAAAAAAGGGTATTTTAACTTCTATTCATTTTTTTTAACAGACAGACGGAAAACGAAGTATTCGTGTAAGAATTCCGTTTAATTTAGCAACATTGTTATCTGCATTAAAGTAGTGTTAATCTGCAGCACCAGACATTATTCATGGCCAAGAATGATTAATAATGACTGGTTACAACATATGTTAGTACTAACGAGACTAGTTGTTACTCATCAGAAACGAAAACAAGCATATGATCCAGGGCGCGAGGCTAAGCCTTAGCATGATTCTGTTCAGCAGCTTGAAGATCAATTGTCCCATTCATACAACCACCAATGTTGGAAAAGGATAGACGATTCATGCCTTTTTTACATGATTGTATGCTAGAACCCCCGGCTGGTCTCAGGCGGATGTTTTGGCAACATTCCTTCGTCAGCGTCATTGTTCGCTCCGTTGCGCAAGCCTGTTTGACAAACATTGTCGATTGTGACTGTTGCTTACACCCTGCGCAAATGCCTGTAGCAATTACTAATATGATAAGTGATGTATTATGATTGACAGGTTGGTAGCTACTTAGCATGCCAGAGGACGTGTATTCGAGCCAGCTCGTTGTTTGTCTTGATAGTCCCTCAGAATTAGGTACCCATTTTCGCCAGTAAAAAAGAACTCGAAGAGATCTATCCGGTTTCTGATGACATCACTTCACGTGGCGTATTTGCTGAAATATTTGGACGAGCAAACGAGATAGTACTTACTATATCCTTTTTAGCGTTAGCAATGGAGATGGAAATAGCGTAACCCGAATACGCAAGCTTTACAAATTGAACAGTTTTGACGTAAAAGATATCGAGAACCACACATTCTGATAATCGACACAATGTAGCAAACTTTTGTGAACCAGAGATTTAATCTTTGTTATGAACCACGTATTTGACAAGTACCTGACGTATGTATAAATACTTAAAATTTGAATTTGTGTATTAATCTGGAATATTTCAGCAGATGGTTTGATTACTTTGACTGAACATTTCTGTAAATGTTTTCAGGATTTTGAATCGCCATTGACAAATGTTTCCATATACGTACCTATTAGTCAGTGTTCAAAATGTACCGAACCCATACCTTATATAAACTGTGAACCAAATCTTGAATCAAACATTTCGATGAAAAATCTTTACATGAGTATTCAGTCTGCTGCTGAAATATACCGTATTAATTTGAAAATGTATAAACATGATCATGAAAAATATTAGTATTATTATATTGCCTTATTTAAAATCGTTACACTTAAAGATAGGCAACACGATAAGTAAGTAAATATATTTCAAGTTTTATACAAATAATGAAAACTAAGATGGCGAAGGCAGCTAGGTAGGGTTGGTTAAGGCAGGTACGAATCAGTTCAGTACTTTGATGTATCTTAATAAACACCAGAAAAATTTTGAAAATGTACGAGTAAGCTTGGTGTTATTTAGAAATTTAAGTTAATGCAAGCTTATAGTCAAAATTCCAGCCATTAAATTGCTCTATACGGAAACTAAAATGACATTTCCTGTATGTATATTTGAATACGGAAGGATGGTCAGTTATTTAAAATAACTTATTTCGGAATAAATCACAAACTTGAATAAACAAATAAGTAAACATAGAAGATCGTCATGTCGTCTCGGCTTAACCGATCTTTTCTTTTTAATACAGACAGACTTACTGATGGGCTTAGCAGGCGATATCAACTCTAGGTAGGTTCTCATAGATAAAATAATAATTATTTATTCGTAGTAGATAATTCTGCATCTAAACAAGTAGTTTTGCGTGCGACTTCGTCCGCACAATAATTCAATTTTGTGATAAAAAATCCTTTAATTTCTCTTTCATCGAATAAAGGTTTTGCTGCAATTGGCAATACTTATGAGTTTTTAAGTGCCATAATCATATAAAATAATTCTTAGAGATAATATCAATGTTTTGTATTTATGAAGGCACTTTCGATACAGTCAATAACATTGAGTGCAAACTCGTAGAACTGGTGAAGTTATCGTTTTAAAGAATCTGTCGCTTTTTTATGCCTATCAAGATACAATACACGCATCTTGATGTGAACTAAGGCTAAATAAAAGTATACATATGAATGTTTGTCACACATCTACTGCGTGAGCTACGTGATTAAATCTTCATAAAAAAGGCAAAGATAAAATTCTACTAACATGCAGGTAGCTTTTTACAACTGAGTTTTTGAAATAGGTTTTTATGAAACTTGATTATAATATTTCGTTGTTACATTGGTATTTAACCGACATCCATTCATATCTATCCTTCCTAATATTATACTATAAATCCCAAAGTAACTCTATCTATCTGTTAACTCTTCACGCTTAAACCGGAGAACCGGAAATAGTTAGAGACCCGAATAATTTAAGACATTGAATAGTTTTTATTTTTGCATAGTTCCCGCGGGATAACGATAAACAAATTCTTCTAAGATGAAGTCGCGATTATAATGTAAATCGCACTTCTAATACAAAAATTACATATCTTCATTTTTTTTTTCAAACATTACTTAATGATAGAGATCGGTCAAAAGTCGATCAAAAGAGAAATTCTTCACATTTATCGAAAACGTGAAAATTTGCATTCACGTCAGTGTTGTATCAGAAGTGCGAAATTTGTATGATTGTTGTCATACTTCGATCCTAAATACCTACACTAAGTACTGGGCATGTAAGGAATGTCCAAGGGTCACGGCCACATTGCTTTCGAGGAATCAATATGTGCGCATACAGTACAGTACACGCGCATAGAATAGAACATCACGAGTTATATGATAGCATGTTGGATCGAGTGACCTTAATCTTGAACGATAGCTGTCGGCGCAGCGCCCTGCCTTATCAGACACTTGTTGCTCTCAACTTGTTTACCGATGGCGGCGGTATTGCTAACCGATCATGTGTGTTTGTTGTGTTGGGTGTATCAGTCGCAAAAGTGTACATGGGGTGGATTTTGCGTTTCACGTTGATAAATGGCATTGGCATAATGCCAACGAATGAACAACAGCTTTGAGAAAATAAATTAAGTGATATACGTAGCAATCTTAAGTCAACTGTTTCATCAATTCAGAACAGTTTTGAACGCCGATATACTTTTATAGTTTATTACAATTAATATACTCAAAAAGCCATAATACTATTAATTATGCATATCCATCAATTTCTGCACTCGTATTAAAATATTGTTACAACCAAAACCATAAAACACTAAGGTAACGTAACATTTAACGATTATTCATGTAGTTTCTCAGAAATCATTATTGTCATATAAGTAAATTACGTAAATTATTATCTCATAATCATGATGATGATAATTCAAGTTCACCATGCAGTAACTTTGGTTAACTAAATAAATAATTAAAAAAATTACAGCCTAAGGAGATGGATGTATTAGTTGATTCCAATTTCAAAGTCAATTGGTCACAATGTTCTTGACATTTGCTATGAGGCCCCTAACTAATTTAATGAACCTTCGCTGCGGTAGATATAGGGTTGCCAGATGGCCGGGATATCCGGGATTATCCCGAAATTACGTGTCTTGTCCCGTGTCCAGGAATTACACTTTAAGGTTCCGGATTTCGACTACGAGAGCAGTATTGCCTTCCATATTAAAAATTGAAGCTGCGTATAACATTGCCGGCCTGTATTCAGAATGCACATGCCTGAGAACTGTTTTTGAGGTCCTTCCAAAAGACTTGCCAAATGACAAAATCCGGGCTCACTTTTTTAAAACGACCAATTGTTACGATTTTGTTAATTTGAAGAAAATAATTGGTTTTGTGCTTGTATTGATATTTAACTACCGACCGACCCAATTTGTAACCCTCGAATTGTCCCGGAACGGAAATGAAATGCATGTATCTGGCAACCCTAGGTAGAACGTAAGTAACGTAAGGGACGTAAGTGGAACTAACCCTTGAACTAAGTATCAAAATAATTGATCTCAGTTATACTAAATATGACTTATAAACTTTGGATTAACAAAAAAAATATCTAAAATAGATCAGATACCTAATGGCGATGATTTTTGAGATTAAAAATCTGTCTTTGATTTAACCCAAAATTAAGCAATATATATTTAAATAGTTATTTATACTATTCAATAATAATAGATAACTTGCGTCTTATCGGTAAATTGATCTTCACGTATCTCAGCTAACTATATATTTTTATAATTTATAACAAAAAATTGAGCCGAGTACCTAAAAAAAATAATGGAAATATTTTTCTACCAGTTTGAAGTCAGTGCCTGAGCACGAGCCAGTCCTATAGTCGCGTAGTCGTCTACTTGACTTCATCATCATGTCAGCCGAAAGACGTCCACTGCTGGACATAGGCCTCCCCAAGGCTCTCCACTCAGACCGGTCTTGTGCTTTCCGCATCCACCGCGATCCCGCGATCTTAACCAAGTCGTCGCTCCATCTTGTTGGAGGCCTACCGACAGCTCGTCTCCCGGTCCGCGGACGCCATTCGAGAACCTTCTGACCCCATCGGCCATCAGTCCTGCGAGCAATGTGCCCCGCCCACTGCCACTTTAGTTTCGCAATTCTTCGGGCTATGTCGGTAACCTTAGTTCTACTGCGGATATCATCATTTCTAATTCTATCCCGCAGAGAAACCCCGAGCATAGCCCTCTCCATAGCCCTCTGAGTGACTTTCTCATGAGGCCCATCGTTAGCGCCCACGTCTCACGTACTTGACTTACTTAATATACTTATATACGAGTATTGGGCTTCTATCACTCCTCCTGGCTCGTGCTGAAGTCATCCATCCAAGTCACCATAGGTGTCCCTACAATATTTGAAGAGATCCCTCGATATTCTTAAGATTCAATCATCAGATCCTCATCATCCCAGCCTATATACGTCCCACTGCTGGGCACAGGCCTCCTCTCAGAACAAGAGGGCTTGGGCCATAGTTCCCACGGGGCCCGCGCGGATTGGGAACTTCACACGCACCATTGAATTTCTTCGCAGGTTTGTGCAGGTTTCCTCACGATGTTTTCCTTCACCGCAAAGCTCGTGGTAAATTTCAAATGTAATTCCGCAGATCCTGATTTGGTGATAATGCGACCTAATTGGAGGTATTCCCATACCAACGAAAAAAAAATTTTCAAATCGGTTCATAAATGACGAAGTTCTGAGGTAACAAAAATAAAAAATACGACCTAATTGATTTGATAACCTCCTCTTTTTTTGAAGTCCGTTGAAAACAATTGTCGTTGAAAGTTTGGAAAGAAAAAAAACCGTTAATGTGAAGGCTAAGAAATACGTAGTCTCAATTTTTTTAAAGAATTATAGATACATATGTATATGTATATCTACCAATAAATCGGTATCATGCGAGTACGTTGAGTAGGCACACCAACTTATAGCACCTAAGAACCACACAGAAAATATACATATTTTCACCTCGTCCCTCAAGTGTACAAAATTAAGTGCTTATTTTTTTATCGTGTAAATAAAAAAACATGTGGGACTAAAAATACACCTTTAAACCACAACGAATTCCTAATAAATGTTAAACAACCTATGTCGCTCATATACTCGTAGAATTAACGATATCTTTATGTTTACTGTGCCTGACAAAGACTGTTCTGTTCCCATTATTCGAAAGGGAAGATAGGTATACCAGGAAACAGTTCTTTGAATTCCTTGTTACGCGTTAGCAAATATGTATAAGCAAAGGTTTTCTATCGGCTGATAGAACTCGTTTTTGTAAATGCTAGTCTAATACAAATATCATATTGTGCAATAATATTGACACAATTTTGGGGATTTTATCATCATGAAGTGTCGAGCAAATATTGCGCGCCCCAATTTTGTTCTGTGAATTTTGACTGGCGCCTACATTTTAATGCACCTTTTTAGATATCAACAAAATTATATGTAGGTCAACAAGGAAGAGTTTTTTTACCACAGAAGATATAGAGTGCAATCACGTGTGAGACGTGTGTAACCTAAATTTTTAATGACGCTTTTTGTGTGCTATTCAAAACGGACCAAATCGTTTATATAGGTATCAACAATTCAACAAACTAATAAAAAATCACCCAAAAATTAACTAGTGCTTAGGTCACCAATTAATAAAAATAACCTATCTAGTATTTAAGTATGTTTATCAGTTGCCTAGTACCCATATAAGCCAATAACACAAGCTTTGCTTACTTTGGCACTTAGAGCAATTGATATAGTGTCCCGTGATATTTGTTTATTATTTATTGGTCCGCTACGGTGAGTCAGTCATATCATAATCCGTCTTAAACCTATACTTATTAAGAACTAGCTTTTACTCGCGCGTTTGCTCCGAATCTCAGTCTACTGTAACCTAACTAAGTATTTCCTAAAAAAAAAGGTTTGTTTCTTGCATTGTTGTACAGATTCTAAATACATATACTACTTAGGTAGTTAGCTATTTTTCATCCCTCTAAAATAATATATAAAGCCGCGGCTAGACGGCCAGACATGGCGAAACTATTAATACGGTATTTGACAACTCCGGATTTTGCCATATCTTAATATTATTATGAAAATATAGATATACAGATAGCGTTTAGCGAAGAGAAAATTTAAATCGGTTGAATATTGGATTTATAGTGTTTTTTTGAAAAATCTATATTCCTGTCTCTTTCTCAAACGCTTTTCTCTATGCAGCAAGTATGGCGGTACTGGCGTGTGACGTCACATGCCAGTATGTCTTTCTCTGTCTAATCTTGAATTTCAAACCTTTATAACTTTGTTATTTGTAAAGGTAGCTTAAAAATTGATCTTCTATTCGATAAAAGGCATTGTGTAGTTTTAATTTATAAAGCATGTACAAAATATAACGTTTTAAACTTTCGTGATTCTCACTCATAGTCATAATACCACTCAAATAAATTACAACACACACTTAAATATTACTCGTGTAAAAATAGCGTGATAAGTCCCGTTTATGGTATTTTGAATATGTACAAAATAGTCAAATAACGTTTTGTGTGTCTCGTTTTATACTCTAATTATTCTTTATTTTAGAACTACCCTCTTGGATCTGATTTCTTAAGTTTGGCAAATTGGCCGTAATCGTCTACAATGCTGTACCTACTTCTGGACTTTTGTGTTGACCTACGCACTGTAATCGATTTCCTTATGGTTTTTCTGGTTTAATAATTGCAAAAAATAATTATACAATCGAACGACAAGGCCACCGTGACCTTGTTTACTAGGAACTGATGTCTCGCCGCGTGTACAACACACGTCTTTTGGTATACTCATTTACATTGACGCTTATTTGCGAATTAATAATAGATACATGGTGTTTTAATATAACGATGGGTTTTTGAAACAATAACGTTTATTGTGGTAGCACGCTTGTTTATGAAGCCGAAACAAAACCAAAATTTATTTTTCACCTCAGCACCTCAAACAGTCAGGTTTTGCTATGAGAAATCAGTGAGCAAAATCGCATTTTGCTCACTCCGTGGGACAAATTAACTTTTTAATTATTTTTTTTAAATGCTGAGCACAGTGTTGGGTCTACTCACTGAATTCCAAATATTTGCACTTTACTTTGATTTGTCATTTCACTTCAACACGAAAAAAGCGAGAGATAGGATCAAATGTGTTTGTTGATTACAATCTTTTATGGTATTAAAACTATATCGATATCTAATAAATTACATGACAACGAAATAAGTCCAAAATGTAAAGTTTCGCGATCTTTTAATAAAGTATGCAACCTCGTTGCACAAAAGCCGCATCGAATTTCCGTAAACTCGGTTACTCGGGATTCAAAATCAACACTCGCAACAAAAAACAACTTTGCTCTCTTGTTGCACAAATAACTATTGTTATGCCAAAATCCGAGCTCTACATTATTCTAATACTTCACCTCGGCGTAGTACCTACGTCCCAATGCAATGCACTAGCCTCTTCTCAGAATGAGAGTTCCCACATGGGCTCAGTGCGGATTGGGAACTTCACACACGCCATTGAATTTCTTCATAGGTATGTGCAAGTTTCTTACGATGTTTTCCTTCAATATATACTTAAGGTCATGGTATATTTTCAAACACAGAAGTGCCGGCCCGGGGTCGAGAACCCACGACCCTCTGTTTGAGAGGGGTGATGCCCCTTGAAATGACGACAAACTATTTATCGAATTTCATTTCATCGAAAACAATTCATAGAATATTCAATACTAATATTTTCTTTTGGAGTAATTTCACTTCATCGACTATTCATTACATATTAAAACAATTGACGACCGGATTGCCAAGTGGTTAGAGAACCTAACTACGAAGCTTGAGGTCCCGGGTTTGATTCCCGGCCGGAACAGATATTTGTATGAATAATACGAATGTTTGTTCTCGGGTCTTGGATGTTTAATATGTATTTAAGTATGTATTTATCTATATAAGTATGTTTATCCGTTGCCTAGTATCCATAGTACACGCTTTGCTTAGTTTGAGACTAGGTCAATTGGTGTCAAGTTTCCCATGATATATTTTTTTTTAATTATTAGAACAATGTACGGTACAAGGATTATTATTTGCTTCAAAATACACTTCATCAACTATTCATGAGACAGAACAACTTAATATCGCTGTTTATTTCTTCGACGTATTATTATAACATACCAGAAAATAGGTTAGGTTAGAACTACGACCTCAAAAAAATCGCTACCAAAAAAGTAGGTTAGGTTAGACCTGCGACCCCAACAAAAATAAATCGCTACCAGGAAAGAAGGTTAAGTTAAGTTAGAACAGCGACCCTAACAAAAATAAATCGCTACCAGAGAAGTAGGTTAGGTTAGGTTGGAACTGCGACCCCTACAAAAATAAATCGCTACAAAAATAAATAAATACATTTCATTCAAAAAGTATGAAATTATAAAATATGAAATTAAGTTCTGCCAAATAAACTGTCTATTAAATAATATTTCTAGAAATTGAAAACCGGCCAAGAGCGTGTCGGACACGCCCAAAATAGGGTTCCGTAGCCATTACGAAAAAATTAAGTAATATTTTTCGAAGGATTTCGTATTTTATACGGAATCTTCCAAGTTTAGGTATATTTTATACCTTAGGCTACTATTTACTCATAAACTACTAATAATTCTCAAGCAAACTTAGCCGTTATAGTTTTCCTTGAAAGTTTGATATACCTACTTACTACCATCCTGAATTTTTTAAAGTTGAATATTTCGCAAATATTGAAAAACCGTCTTAGCAAACCCCTTATGGTTTTAAAAGACCAATCCAACGATACCCCACACTATAGGGTTGGATGAGAAAAAAAAATCACCCCCAGCTTACGTCTATGGGAGGTACCCTAAAAAAAACTTTTTTTTATTTTTTATTGTACCATTTTGTCAGCATAGTTTACATTTATATCCGTGCAAAATTACAGCTTTCTAGCATTGATAGTCCCTGAGCAAAGCCGCGGACGGACGGACAGACAGACATGGCGAAGCTGTTAGGGTTCCGTTTTTGCCATTTTGGCTCCGGAACCCTAAAAATCGTTGATTTAAAAATACTTGTTATAATAATTTGAGGTAATGAACATTTGATGAAATAAAAAAATAGGAAACGTTGACTTTTAACTGATTATTGATTAAAAGATTTAAAAGATTTAACATTTCAAGGGTAAACCGCTTGAGAGACCACAGGTTAAAACACTACTCTCGCCTACATGTAGTCACGTCACGGCTATATCTATCTATGCCTATTTATAACTATTTTATCTTGCCTTCTACATTTATATATCTCTATCTATTTTATATTAGACTTAATAAAATAATATATTGTATGTAGGGGTGGGTAGATAATAATAATATATGGAACTACCTACTGAAACGATTAAAAAATTCTTCTACTTATAGAAAGTTAAACTACTTAGGTAGCTGGTAAGTATTTCAAATTAACATAGGCTATTTTTTATCCCGGAAAAGTACAAAGTTCCCGCGGGACATAAACGAAGCCACAGGCAACAGCTTAATATCGTATCCCTGTATTAAAAATTATTTAGAAAAAAAAAAGTTTTATTAAGCAAGTAATTAAAAGTACATCATAAATTTATAGGTGAGTTTTTCAAATGATTAACGCAAATTATCTTTAACGCCATCAGCATGTGAATAATGTCACCTTCATATGTGTACTTCGTTATGTAGATCGGTAGGAATGATAGGTAATAATAAATGTAGGCAGATAGGTCATTAGTAAATATGACATTGAAATCGATAATGTAAATCAACAATAATGGCGGCCGTCAAGAACAAACACAACTGGGCATTGAAACCGTATGTGTGTCAAGTATGTGCGCCGGACGTAGGGCGCTGCATCTGCCGGCGGCGCGGGCGCTGCTGTGCGAGTATTCGACAAAACTTAATTGGCCGGCGTAGCTCATAAAAGCATTGTAAAAAGCGCGAAGGTCTGGCGGAGGTGAGGACTCGACAGAAAGAGGTCAAGTGTAATGCTTCGCGTTCTACTGACCTCATTTGGGAGCCGACGTCGCGGCCGCTGCTGCGCGCCGCGCTCGCTCGCCTTTCATATACGAATATGTCCTAGTTTTCCCAAGTTCACCAAACATAAGAAGGCGACAGATTTACAAAAAAGAGGATTAAGTACCTAGATTAAAATAATATGTATTTAAAAATAAGTAGGTTTTATATTCAAAGATAAGGTTTGTTTCATTGAAGGAAGAACTTAATCATTAATATATTGAATGATAGTGGGTACTAATCATTGTAACAAAGTATCTATTTTAAAAATATGGGATTCTGTAACCGAGGCTCAGTTTACCTCCGGACTTTTTCTTTGCGCTGCTTTCAGAACTTACTACTTGTGCTTGTAAGTAGGCGTAAATAAAATAGGTCTCTAAGTAATTCATAACTTTCCTATCAATACCCATGAGTTCATGCCACGATCTTATGTTATGATAACATTGTAACTACAAAGTTTACAAACACAGTGGGACGTATCGAGGCATTGAAGAAACAAACGAGTAACAACCTGACATTGCAGCTGCAAACAAAACTAAATGAGTTACAATGAAAATCCGGAAACTGGTCGTGGGAGAGGCGACCTCCTGTTGTCGAATGGAACCTTCAGCAGCTATTATTAACGTTTCGGCCGCGAAATCGGAGCGCCGACATACATCGCGCCTGAATAATACCATCTACTCCATAATTCATAGGAGCCTTGGCCCCGATGCCGCGGAGGTGCGAGGCTCACCAGCTCCCGGCTCCACAAAGCCGGCAACCAATCCTGAATAGGCTCCCATTAAATGGCACACCGACACTTAATGGCCGCTTACCTTGCCCCACTTCCTTGTTGCCATCGGTCGTTTCCTTTCTTACTTCGTTTAGTCCGTCGAAGACTCTTTCGTACACCTTCATTTCAAGTTCTGGCCAACGAGAAATAAAAAAAAACATTTATTTCAGACCTTATAAAAACGATAAATACAATGGTTGGTGGAACTTAAAAAAGGATTGTTAGATAAAACACAATAAAATTATTTGATCCTGCCTATATAATGTCTCCACACAAAACTTTATAAAGAAGAAATAATGGATGGTGGTCAATTTTGCACATAGATACCGTTGCTCACCTAAGCTACCTCTAAACTGATCGAAACTGAACCATAAACCAAACAGATATATTTTAAGAACCATACCATGTTATAGAGATACTCCAACGCGGATCAAGGTAATTAGTGAATGCATTTCGTCAGTACCTACTACGTATACATATTTTGACCTTTACCTACGGACACTCATTGTTTTGTGTTCAAAATCCTTGTGAATAATGAACTCGTGTCCTTTAATACACAAAAGAACATTTGTTTAATTTAAAAAGCGCTTAGCCTACCGTTGTATAATATACACATTGGTGTAACTAATTCTTATGTAAATCTTAATAATTTTCTAGTTTAACCTCTCAATTTACAAATCGTATTTACGCATAGTTAAAGAATAAAATATTCTAATCCCCGCGAGCCCTTTTCAGACCATTTTTAAGGCACAAATATTTTTTACACACCTACTGTTTGGGTCCCTAATTCATATTTTAGTAGTCTTTACAGAAAAAAGGTTAAGTATTTACAGAAAATAGAGCATACAAAAGTGTCAAGGTCTCAAACCCGGCTAAGGTATTGTCGCCGAGCAATCCTACCCGACCCAAAAGGAGTGAAGGCCGATGATATCAGCTCCATTCCTTGTTTCGGTTATTTGATTCGGTACTCTGCTAGCCTTGCTTCCGAGTTAATGATAAAGTAACTAAATAACCTGCAATAGCATAGTTACATTTTCAGCAAAACATTTGGGTAAATCAATTTCTTACAAATTAATTCATGTGAGCTAAAGCAACTTTTTAAAACCATACCTCAAGTAAAACCACAAAACTTATACTTATTTTAATTGGACGGGATAGATAGAATAGTATTGCGGATAGGAGCGATGTATTTTTTTAAGTCCAATATGTCTATTAATTGGACGTAATGGGAAAATCTTAATTGTAACTTATTTCCATCAACCGTTTGAAAAATATCGAAAATAGAAACTGAGACATGGATGCACAGAAAAACCAGAAAAAGAGACCGGCACTGGGAATCGAACCCAGGTCCTCAGCAATCCGTGCTGCGTGCTATAACCCCTACACCACTGCTGAACAGGAATCTAGACACGAAACGACACGTGCTTCTTAAGTAGCAAAGTAGAAATAAGCAACCTGAGATATGTATGCATAGGGAAAATTCGTGTCTAGATTCCTGTTCAGCAGTGGTGTAGGGGTTTATAGCACGCAGCACGGATTGCTGAGGACCTGGGTTCGATTCCCAGTGCTGGTCTCTTTTTCTGGTTTATCTGTGCATCCATGTCTCGGTTTGTATTTTCGATATGGTTTCACGGGATACCCGTAAAAGTAACAAATTTGGAGTTGAAATAAAAAATACAAAAAGCCTCCAAAAAACCAATCATCGTTTGAAAAATAAAATTAAACAAAAATATAGATTTTTTTTCTTTGACTTCAAGAGATTATAGGCCTACACATAATTAAAAAAAATGCACGCAACGAATAGTTATTGGTTGTGATAACCACGGTTTTTGTCTGAAAATACACTTTAAAAAATGTGGCCTGATCGCTCTAACTTAGAAGTTTTATTCTTTATAGTTGCAAGAGACCACAGTCATATATATGTATTTTATGTTAATTTTAATTTGATACTTAACCCGAGTGATTAGAGACTGACCCACGCACACATGCTCAGTGCACAGACGGATAACGAAGTGATACTGTAATGAATTGTGTTCTTTTAGGGGCCCGCAACTTCAAATTGGTCAAACTTGGATTACATCCCCTTAGATGGAAATCATTATTACGATTTTCAACATGAGACTGTTAAAATAAAGTTAATTTTCTCTGAAGCCGAATTGTAGGAGGCGCGTTTACAAATTATTCGATCTCTTGGCTCAAGTTGTTGTGGTAGTTTCAAAAAAGGGAACTGTATCGTAGATTCATACAAGCAAAAGATTTTGATAGTTTAGCCTTGTGAGATTCAAAAAGACCACTTACCTCGTTTAGTGCTGTGTGGGAACTTGGTAGCATTCAGGTACAGGCTTATCTTCCAATCCTAAATAGGGTACCTATTAATTATCCAAGTAATTTATGAAAATTATGAACGATATGTTACCCTGCATTGGCCACAACCTCAATTTAGTATGGAACCTAACGTGTATTTTGTGGATAAACATAAAATTGTCGTAGAATGAGTCCCCGAGGACGGACTGTGACGGACACGCTGCACGATAGCTCTTCGGAGAACTTAAGGCGTGCCCGGTCACCTCGTCTGGAGGTTGGCCTACTTAGTAACCAAAATATGTTACCTAAACTTTCGTGAACGAATTCTTTTGTAAAGCTTTGTCGTTATTATTCACCACATTTGCTCGTAAACAATGTCAGAATAATAACGTGCGTACTGACTTGATCATAATTCTTTAATTAAGCCTCGGGACTTTTTCTTCCAGTACCGCCCGAAGATGTATTTTTTTTTATTTCTGTTACTACATAATTCCTTATAAGATAGGTTCAAATTCATAATCAAAACTCGGAAACCCGTCTCTAAATTGTTCTTTTTTTTCGTTTCATATTTATATAAGAAATCCTTTGAATGTTCCAAGTTCGATGTGAAATCCGATGGCAAACATAGTATATTTCACGGGTGGTATATGCATTAAAAACCTTGGAAATCCCTGTCATCGTGTGTCGTAGGCTTTTATAATAGAATCTTGTTCATCACTCGTTACTTACTGCCCTCAAGACACAAAGTACTATTATTTCCTAAGGTTGGCATAGTAAAAGATTGCACCATAAACCGTTGACAAAATGAATCCCCGAATGATAAATACGAGTATTGCTATTCTTATTTCCTTACACAAAATAACAAAAACCAACTTTCAGTTAGGCGTTACATAGCTTTTACACTTAAGGACATTCATATATTAACATATTGTCATGAATTCCCAGTCGACACCCACTTTCATCAACTAAAGTTGCTCTTGGGATACATTAATAAATATGTGTGGTGGGCCTACGCAGTTTTTGTTAAGGCTTTCCTAACACGTCACCAGTGCCACGTTTATGTTCGCGACTCGCTTTTTCGATATACATACAGATATACTTAATAGAGATTTGAATAAAGTTTCACTGTTGAAAGGTAGCGTGGTAGACTAATTAGTTTAGAACTACGGCCGGCCACCCAAGCAGAGGATCGTGAATGGATTCAAATCCTGGGCTCGCAACTCGGACTCGTTCAGAATTAATGTGCAAAATTTCATTTCAAATTAATCAAAAGCTTTACGGTGAGTTCTCCTTCGCATCGTGAGAAAACCTGGATAATATACGACACATAGCAATTCAATGATGTATGTGAAGTTCCCAGTCTGCACTGGGCCCGCGTGCGAACTACAGCCCAGGTGCTCTTAATCTGAGAGGTCTATGCCCAACAGTGGGATGTATATAGGTTGAGTTACAATAGAAATACACATTAGGTATAAATTATAGCTCTCTATCTACTTATTACGGTTCTTCAAATATAGCCTTGTGACGAACAGACGGGCAGACGGACGGACAGCGTATCGACATATTACACTGCAAGGTAACCGCAACTGTCGAATGCCGAAAATTTTTCCTTGCAGTTCGATTGCAGTCGGCACAACTGCACTCTGACTGCCCATATGGGCAGTCGTCAGTTGGCAGTTACACTACAGTTGCCACTCTCATGAAATAAGTCCAGTGCATAGGTTGGGTACAAATTAGAGCAAATTAAAGTTTTTTTTTATAAATAAATAGTAGGTACCTCAATTTAAAGATAAGATAAATGTTCCGTTCTTTAGTAAAGTTTGTAAGTATGTATGTTTTACCCTGTTGTAAACTGTGTATTTTTTGGAAAAAAACTAAAGTTTTTACAAAAAAACATACGATAAAAGTTGATAGGCGCATGTGTGGGTAAATTAAGCGAATAGGTACCTATTATTTCATTCTTTCACACTTTTCACGTAGCGAGAATGTTTTAGTTTAATTTTATATATATAAAAATAAAGCAGGATCCCTTAAAATGGTAGTTTCCTTCACGGCTGGAAATGCTTGACTCGTTTTAATTTCTTAATTAATACAGCTTCATTTGCTCTTAGATAATTACTCGTAGGGTGGCGAACGAACTAGTGTCACTTCATGGATAGTGCAATACCAAAGGAGCGCGAATACCTAATTATAAAAAAAAAGTACAAAATAATACTACTTGATGAATCAATACACATGTTTAGAATTTATACGTACTTAGTAGAGAAATAGCCACTGGGTTAATCGAAAAAAAACTACATCTCGCTCTCACCACCCCAAAAGCAGAACGTGCAAATATATCTTTGCTTTCATGCCATCGCTGTTCAACCGACTGAAAAATCCGATGCTGAATCACCTTGATTCTCATTTACCTAAACAGAAGCCGATACACGTCTAAATCACGTATCAACGTACGTACGTCTTTAAGAGGTCGGACTAATAGTATTTCAAGGTCCGCTTGACAGGCTGACCTCGACGTATCGGTCGCGGAGGACAGACGGTCGCAAATATTTGCGCGCGGAGCGGGAGGGCGGGCGCGGGGCGCGGGGCGGGGTGACCTTGCGGCGCGTCTGCCGCGCGACCTTGATCTTGAGACGACCGCCGCGCCGCCCGCGACTTAACACGACCGCTGCCGATCGACACCTATCGCTCCAGTTGGTAACAATAACACATTACCGATCATTGAGTAAGCCAACGTTCATAGGTACTCAGTTGGCATCTTGGCATTGTAGTGGATAGAGTTAGGTTATTTGTACTCGCCAAAACGGCGTAGGCGTAGGTGATGATCATGGTGATCTGGCCACAAAACAAATAATATTTTAAAAAAAATGACACGTGAACTAAAGCCGAGAGACGATGCCGCGGTAGGTTGAATAAAAGCCATTAGACTTATTTATTTCGCCGCTCGAAATAATTGTTAAAAATATGTTATTGTAGATCTCTCTTTACAATAACATATTTTTTAACAAATAACTGCTTTGAACTACCATCAAAGTGGTTCAAAGCTAAGCTAATGAGCGCCACCTTTCAGATTCAGGGAGGAAAGACAAAGACAAATTTGTTTGTATTTGTGAAATTGGGAGTTACCCTAAAAAAATTTTTTTCTAATTTTTATTGTAGTATTTTGACGGCATAGTTTACATATATATTCGTGCAAAATTACAGCTTTCTAGCATTGATAGTCCCTGAGCAAAGCCGCGGACGGACGGACAGACAGACAGACAGACAGCCAGACAGACATGGCGAAACTATAAGGGTTCCGTTTTTGCTATTTTGGCTCCGGAACCCTAAAAATGGTCCCGCTGAAAGACCAGCGCTGACTCCATCCCAGGAGTCCGCATTTATGCTGAGGCGGGACCTTTTCACTCACACATATATTATTTTATATTTTATTTCATATTTTGTATTTCAACTATATTTGTATTAATTTTGGTTGTAACTATTATGTGTGTGTTGAATAAACTTTTTTCACTCATTCTTTCATACGTGTAGGTAACTAGTAACGTAAGAATGAGATACATGACTGATACAGCATCAAGTTTTTATCTCAGCTAGGATGTTGCCCAACAAAATTCGTGTAGATTCTTATTTTAACCGACTTTAGAAAAAGGAGTAGGCGATTTTCGTACCTTTGCGTGTCCACCGATATCTACGTTGTCTGGAACTGTTGACAAGTGTTTTTTTTTCATATAGTTTTATTAGATACTAGCTTTTACCCGCGGCTTCGCTCACGTGAACCATAAACATTTCAAGCAAGCATGTAATTATGCACGAAATAGTCCAAACAAACATGCATTCAAGCATGCAAGCAAGCATGCAGGCAAGCAAGCGTGTAAGCTAAGCATGCAAGCAAGCATCTAAGCAAGCTTTCAAGTGAGCATGTAATTTTGCAAGAAATAGCTAAAAAATATCTACTTTAAATGTCAATAGTGAAAAAATATTTATTTATATACCGCGTAACTATTTGAGCTGGTAGTTACAATTGAAATTCCGGGATTTAACAAAATTCCCCTGGGAATTCCCAAAATTTATATCGTGTCTTCATTGAGGTTGTGTTAGGAACAACTGCCCAAAATTTCAAGACTCTAAACCTAGAGGTTGTAATTTCAAGACTTTATCCCATGTTGTATCCCGTGGGAATATCGAAATAAAAAGTAGCCTATGTGTTATTCCAGACGTCCAAATACCAAATTTCATGACTCCAAGCCCAGAAGTTGTTATTTCGAAATTTTATCCCTATCCCGTGGGAATATCGGGATAAAAAGTATCCTTTGTTTTATTAATCCAGGTTATAAACAACCTTTTTGCTAAATTTCATCCAAATCCTTTCAGCCTCACAAACTTTCACATTTAACTATAAATAAAATGTATTGTAGCTTCCGCTATCTATTTTAATTTTTAAACTCACTTTTTGTCTGTCCCTGACTGAATGCTCCTCTCTTCCACTCAAAGGTTGCGTGGTAGAGATCCCTTAAAGGGATAAGTTCGCCTTTGTACATATATTTCATTGTTTGTCATCTGTGTTTGTTTACTTATTTTGTACAATAAAGAGTTTACAGACATACATAATATTAGTAGGATAATTCAATCCTAATTCAAGCCATTATCCCAACTCAAGTTGATTAATTTTTTATTAAAATAAAAAAGTTACTTACTTAATGCATTCGTTTTTGTATTATTTTAATGTGAAAGTATAATTAATAATACTGCACTTCATAAATCGATTTTACCTTCAACAGTTTTATTTGTTATCTTTAGTGCCCCATGAGCTCAAAACAGGTCAAGGTGCGGATAATGGACGGAATCACTGGAACAGTTTTAACCTTGATGTCGAAGGAACTTAAAGTAATGCGTAAATTAAAATAACCTTTTATTTTACCCACCAATGAAAGAACGTTTTTCACCTCAGCACCTCAAACAGGCAGGTTTCGCTGTTAGAAATCATTGAGCATAATCGCATTTTGCTCACTTCGTGAGACAAAGTAACTTTTTAATTATTATTTTTTAATGCCGAGAACATTGCTGGGTCTACTCACTGAATCTCAAATATTAAAACTTCACTTTGACCTGTCACTTTCACTTCAACACGAAAAAAGCGAGAGATAGG
The DNA here is from genome assembly GCF_025370935.1 of Choristoneura fumiferana. Lineage (NCBI taxonomy): Eukaryota > Metazoa > Arthropoda > Insecta > Lepidoptera > Tortricidae > Choristoneura > Choristoneura fumiferana. The sequence continues at coordinate 10,712,728 of NC_133476.1, read as the reverse complement.
ATCACATCGATACTTAGTTTGATTTTCACTATAAAATACAATGAGAAGTTATTTAACACAACTAACATAAATGAACGAAATTCCCGCTCAACTTTAGTTTTTTCTAAGTTTTTTTATTTATTTTTTAATTATGCAAGAAGTAGGCATATCACAACACCAACCCTATAAAAAATACGTGTTGATTACAATCTTAAAAAAAATTATAGTATTAAAAATATGTCGATAGTTAATGAATTAATTTTTTTTTTCCATGAAAAAATATATATTTATTTCAAGAAACAAAATATAAAGCAGGATAATTATGAGTTTACATACATAAAAAAAGAACTAACCTAAGATAGCTTAACTAACTGTAACAATGAAAATTATAAAAAGAATACCCCGTCTAAAAGATCTGCCTGTGGCAGGGTTCCCATGACGCTGGCCGCATTACCCCTTTGGATCGCAAGTGACATCCGCTGGGATAAGTACGCGCCAGCTCTTGGGTCCCCAGAAGCGTCGACTAACCGGGACGACAGGGCCTTTATAAAAAACTTCATGTCGGCTGACCAGGGCCCTAAGGTCTCAACAGCAAGCGCCGCAAACTCGTAATCCTTTAATAAGGAGGAGTACTTGCGACACTTGAGTATTTGAGCCTGATCAGCCGCAGCGCCGGCTTGTGAGCTAGTTGCCTGGATGTGGGACAGAGCGAAAGTATCAACGCATGCCGCGTCCCACACCAGGGCCCTACCGAGCTTCCATGGCACCAGGGTGACCCCGTCTGGACGCTTGCCATCGTCCCTTGCCATGCCGGCTGGCTCTAAAGCTGAAGGTACTGAAGCAGTGGCAAGCGACCGACGTACTAAGTCATTAATGGTGCCATGATGGAACATACGGCCGGCGCTCCTTACACATGAAAGTCCATGTCGTCCCAGTTGCTCCACCTTTTTGCCGCAAACGCACATGTGAGGAATGCATATTCTGGCCCCAAGTCTTAGGGAAATTGCTATCCGCAAAGAATTTGGGTCCAGAATAGTGCCGATGTTCCTCGACGGCAAGGCGTTTAGCCAATGCCCTGCCTCGGGAGCAGAAACAGCGAGCAGTCGGGCACGTTCTGAATCGTTCGGACAGTTTTCCAGGAGGGAAGCATAGGTTGCATTAAGGCGGGGGGTGTCCCAGGCCTTCTGGATGTGTTTGATGGTAGGGGTATCCGCTCCTGGACACGAGTCACACCAAGCTTTCTCGGCCTCCGCCAAGCTCGCTAACTGAACGTCGGGTATCTGTGAGTTATTTAAAATTATACCGGCGAGAGACAGCGAGCTGTAAGCGGAAGATAGGAAAGCAGGCAATGCCACACTGGACGATGAGCGAACACCCAAGCCACCAAATCGAATGGGGAGAACCGCTTGAGTCCACGAAAATGTATCGAAACTAATGTTGAGAATTTTGGATAGAGTTGTCTGGAGAGAGTTGTCAATGGACGAGAGAACGGACGGAGATTTCCAAATCGGGCAACTGCGGAGTAAATACATGAATTTTGGTGTGAATAAACAGAAACGAATAATATAAAGGGCCATGTGGGGATTTATCTGATAAAGGAGGTTTGATGTACTATTAAATAAATTTAGTTTACAGGTTATGACGGGGGTAATTGATTCATCGAAAATTGGTGAGCCTAAAAGTGTCAGAGATGAATTTGAATGAACGGAAATGTTAGGCAGAAGTGTGTTAATTTCAATTTTTTTATCAGAAGAAAGGTGATTCGGTAGATAAATTTCGCATTTAGTAAAGTTTAAAGTGAGGCCAATATCTGAAAATTTTTCTATGATTTGCTGTAGATCTTGAAAAACAGTTGAGGCGTTTCCACCAAGAGAACCATCGTCTAGATACCAAAGATTAAATTTAGAATTTAGATGGGATATGATGGGGTGAATGGCCAAGCTGAAAATGGCAGGCCCAAGCGGATCTCCTTGCTGACAACCCACGCTTGAAAAAATAATTTTGTCACCGAAAACCAATTTAGAAGGAGCACCGTAGCATTGCCATAAGTAAGGGTAAAGCTCTGGTACCTCTTTTTTGACTTCTGCCAACAATGCACCACGGTCAACCGAATTAAAGGCATTTTTGACGTGAATCTTTACGAAAACTTCATAATCCGGACGATTCAGGAAGGTGCGCGCAGCGTGTACAGCCGCCTCACAGCCGCCTTTGACGCCAAATCCTAGCTGTCGGGGCTTGAAAGTATTTGCCAGCTTCTGGTGGACTTTCCGGCAGCAGAGTTTGGAAGCCAGGCGCCTTAAAGTACAGCCCACTGCAATCGGGCGGATACCACCATCCTTTTTTGAAAGTGCCACCAGGTTGGCGCCGTATAACAGTGGTACTATCTCGGCGTTCACGCGGCCCGACAGCATCAGATTTATGAGCGCCGTTAATTCTTTTAGAAGGGCAGATCTTACGTCGCCTAGAGACATGGTGGTCAAATCTTTAATGTGTTGAGGAGACAGTCCATCCAAACCGCCAGCGGAGCCGTTGGGGAAAGAACAAATGGCTAGCTAATGAATTAATTATAATAGCGAAATTCAAATTTATAATAATTACATGACAGTGAAATATTTCCAAAATGTTAAAATTTTCCCTCTTTTTAATAAAGTGTGTGAAAGTATGCAACCTCGTTGCAAAAAAGCCGCTGCTCTTGTTTTTTTTTTATAAAAGCGTTCCGAATACTGCCTAAGTGCGCCAACTTCTTAGAGTTGGAATAAATATTTGTCAAATTGAATGAATTTGAAACTAATCAACTTATTTATATTTATGTTTCAAACAATGGAAATCCTAATAAAATTATAAAAGGTTCAACAACATTTATTATGAGAGAGAGAGAGAGAGAGAGAGAGAGAGAGAGAGACATTTACTTACACATATTCGATACACAGAAAAACACGTTAGGAAGAAATAATAATTAAAAAAAAAACATCGAATAGTATAAACTGGGGCCCCACACCGCCTTGGCCGCATTGGCGCAGCCACAACGCTGTTTTTCAGTGGGACTCAATCAAACTAAACACATAAAATAAAGACATAACACATTATAAATTACAAGTTGATTGTTCAACCTTTTTAATGAATGGCCCAAGATGACAGGTTTTTGCAGTATTCAAAAGATGGCATATTTTACAAGGAGTCCTAAGATTATGCTGAGTGGCGACCTGTTTAGCGTCATGTATGTCTTGTATTTTTTCTAGGTTTGTTTTATGACGTTAAATAAATGTATTTTCTTTCTTTCTAAGTTCAAATTACAATGCATGTTATGAGTATGCGATTTGGATTTGTAGTCATATCTACTGGACACTTTTTCGTTCTGAATTTAAAATCTCCCTGCTCACCGGAGACTTTTGATCACTGTCTGGCATTCTTAACTTCCTTGTGACTTTTTAAAGATATAATGGCGTCTGGACGTATATTTTTTTTAGTACCTAAATGTTTTAATGTGATTATTATAATAATTGGATCATCGGATCGACAACCTGTCGGTAGGCCTCCAACAAGATGGAGCGACGACTTGGTTAAGATCGCGGGATCGCGGTGGATGCGGAAAGCACAAAACCGGTCTGAGTGGAGAGCCTTGGCGGAGGCCTATGTCCAGCAGTGGACGTCTTTCGGCTGACATGATGATGATGATGAATCGGATCATAATTATTTTCATGTATTTGTTATTTTCGTGGTTTAGGTTTCTGGTTAATCTATCTAACCTTTAAATTATGTTCTCGCCCCTGAGGTGAAAAGTTATATGTGTCACACGAGACCAAAATTTTTTTGCATCTCGTGTGTTAGAATCCCTCGCTGCTCTCAGGATTCTAACCTAGAATCACTCGCTACGCTCGTGATTCAATTATATAATACTTCGCTCACTCGGGATTCAAAATCAACACTCGCAGCGAAAAACAACTTTGCTCTCTTGTTGCACAAATAACTATTTTGAACTAGCTAGAACGTGGCTGCTTAGTTAGATAGATAGATAGATAGATAAAACGTTTATTTGTTACTGCAAACACACACAATCAAAATTACATAAATAAGAAAAAAAAAGAACAGTCCTAACTTAAATGTAAACAATTTTCAATTGTTTGTGTGCGCTGCAGTAGTGCAAAAGGGTCATGGCTCAGTGGTCAACATTGCTCATAGGAGCAAAACACTGATATTCTGCCACAACCCAGAGGGCCAAAGTTGATGTTCATGAAGCAAAAGAAACTTTGAAAATATACATAATGTTCCACCTAGTCGCCTTGTAGTATTCCCTATTGCTCTGTGGTATTGATTGATTGTGGGTACCTGATACGCCATGATAGTTACATAAGAACAATAATTGAAGGGAAAATAGAGGGCAGCAGACGCTCAATATAATATAATGTCGTATCAGGAGCTCAAAGCATCAAGAGAGGCGTACAGAATGGCGATTACTCCACCGACAAAAGCTAGGTTCTTAAATATACTTATGATGATGATGATGATGATTGATTGATTGTCCATGTATAAAAAAACAGCTTGTTTTCTTCACTTATGTCTTTTTCCGTTTTATTTAAAATAGCTTAATAGAAACGAAACAATATAAATGCATATTTTACATAACTAACTAATGTATAGACGAATCCCCTACACGCACGTACGTCCCCTACACGTAAAGTGGGGGCGATTATTTTTTTCTAGTCTAATTTCATAATTTGGGATGTCGTTGGATAGGACTTTTAAAATCACTACGGGATTGTAAATACGACTTTTCAATACAGTGATTCGTTTGCAAAATATTCAACATTAAAGAGCAATCTGGTATAAATAATATATATAAGCGTCAGTGGGACGGCAAGATAAAAAGTTCGAATTTTGCGCTTTGTAGTATAGGGCCAAAGATGGATTTTGCACTCCACGTCTAAAGCAACCCATTACTCAAAAGAACCGAATAACAGAACAGGCAGTATGCGTAGACGTAGACCCTCGGACAGAAGAAATATTGGAGACAAAAGCGAAAAAATTAAACAAAAACGAGAAGGATTGGTTAAATCTAGCTTGAGTACGTAAAACTTAACGCAAAAACACTAATCTATGTAGGTAACGAAAACATTTTTTTACTGAAACTATTGAGGTAGTACGTTAAATACGAGGTAGTACGCAAGAGTTACGGTCCATTGTCAAAGGCAAATCTCAGCTAGTACGTTCGAATTAGAAAAACATGACGAATCCTGTAGTTAAGTGCGACCTTGTGTTGGTCAGCGACACGTGGCCAGCCTCGCGATAAGCGGCATCCGCTGATAAGGGCGCGCATTTCTCGAAACGTTCATCCCAGCAACACATCTGAATACACAATTGTTTGTTTTATCACAAGGATAGATCGAAAATTAACCGTTAAATTGATGATTGCGACAACGTATTTTGTTACTTGGGGAGGAGAGGAACGAATTGAATCAATGTAGAGTCTTTTTAAAACGAATGTTCTAATTTACTCGTATGTTCAGCATTACTGTTATGTTGTTGATTCGAAATGGACATGAAAACAGTTTTTTGTCTAGTAGTAGGTACGCGCAGTAAAATCTTTTTCTTTCGTTTTCGGCTCTACCTACATAAATGCATGTGTGATTCAATCTGTACCTACCTACGTACGTGGTCACATAAACATTTTCATTTCACTGTAGTTTGAGGTGAAAAAAAACAGTGATTCGATCATAACCTCGACTCCTCACTCTTTATTAAGATTAAGAAGCCGCAGTACTATCATCACTCATGGGAAATAATTGAGACATGCTACCTTAACGGTCACCATTTCTCTCGTCGCCGTTTGACCGCCTGCGCGTGTTGTTTGCATCTGCAAGGTCGCGCGTGCAGTGCTGTGCACCCTGCGCAAGCGCAGGCCATAAACTTACACGTGTACATACTGCGCGGCAATACCCCGCATACCTGATATCGCTGAAAAGCACGGCAAAATAAACATATTTTGAACGTTTTATCTGTCTTAAATGCTATTTTTAAAGTTGACTCAAACCGTTTTTATTTAGTCGTAAGAATTCACGAGAACGAGCGCCTGGTTTTGCTATCATCATTGTTTCAAAACTGAAACCCGATTTGTGAAACACGTTTGCGAAAATATAATCATTCCCAAGCCAATTAAAATCTCTGAATTGCTACAAAACTGTAGCTCAAATTAAATATTTTCACTAGTTGACAAAGCTAATTAGAGCTACAATTTTCTTCTGCTCCTACAGGCACAAAATTTATAAATTCTTCGTCTTTTTCGAATGGTATTGTCACAGATGTGATTTCAAAAGTCTGTCCACTGGCCCGTCTGGTCCTGCTCTCTCTAAATGTGCTTTAAGAATGATCGACTTCTGCATATAAGAGTATCCTGCAACCCGCCATCTTTCTATACATCTTAAAATGGCTCTAACTACGGCTCGACTCCACCGATCATTCGTTTTCACCACTTATTTCTGTTACACAGCATAATATGAGGATAGAAAGAGATGCTGAATGCGATCACGAGCGCTCGCGCCTTCTAATGCGTATTAGGCCGCTTGTAGACGTCCGTTGTTTTCACGGGACAACGGACCGTTTTTTTGCCGGTGTTGCGGTTTTATATGGCTTACAATGCATGTGTGTACACGCACCGGACACTTGTCCGGCGACCGAAGCCATACAACACCGCAAAAAACGGTCCGTTGTCCGGTGAAAACAACGGATGTCTACAAGCGGCCCTTATCCTACTAATCCTATCCTACTAATATTATAAATGCGAAAGTTTGTGAGTGAGTGAGTGAGTATGTTTGTTACTCCTTCACGCTAAAACGGCTGGACGGATTTGTATGAAATTTGGTATGTAGATAGCGGAACATTTGGAATAAAACATAGGCTACTTTTTATTCCAATATTCTTACGCAAAAAAAAATATTCGCAAGGATAAAATTTCGAAATCACAACCGCTGGGCTTAGAGTAATGAAATTTGGGATGGTAAGGTTGTTTTTAATGCAACGTCAATGAAAACCACGATGTAATTTTCGGGAATTCCCACTGGGATTTTGTACAATCTCAGAATCTCAATTCAACCGCTGTATCTAATGATTTACTAGTGCGAAATGATAAATATTTGTACTAAATAACTTCCATGCTTGCTTGCATTATTGCTTGCACCTTTGGGAGTATGTTTGCTTGATCTGTGTTTGCATGCTTGCTTGCATTCTGGCTTGCATGCCTGCTTGCATGCTTGCTAGCATGCATGCTTACATACTTGCTCGCAAGCTTGTTTGCATGCTTGCTTACATGCTCACTTGATACTTGCTTGCATGCTTGATTGCTTGCTTCTTTGAAATGTTTATGGTTCACGCGAGAGAAGCATGCTCACTTACAAGCTTGCTTAGATGTTTGCTTGCATGCTTGCTTGCAAGCTTGAATGCAGCCTTGAATGCATGCTTGCTTGCATTATTGCTTGCAACTTTGGGAGTATGCTTGCTTCATCTGTTGTGCTTCCTTGCATGCGTGCTTGATTGCTTGCTTCTTTGTAATGTTTATGGTTCACGCGAGTAAAGCACGCTCAATTGCAAGCTTGCTTGCATGCTTGCTTGATTGCTTGCTTGCATGCTTGAATGAATTCATGCTTGCATTATTGCTTACAACTTTGGGAGTATGCTTGGTTATTCTGTTGCTTGCATGCTTACTTGCATTCTGGTTTGCATGTTTGCTTGCATGCTTGGTTGTATGCTTGCTTGCATGCTTGGTTGCATGCTTGCTTGCATGCTTGAATGTAGCCTTGAATGCATGCTTGCTTGCACATTTGGGAATATGCTTGCTTGATCTATTGTTTGCATGCTTGCTTGATCTATTGCTTGCATGCTTGCTTGATCTATTGTTTGCATGCTTGCTTGTATTCTGGCTTGCATGCTTGCATACATGTTCACATATATGCTTGCTTGCATACATGTTCACATATATGCTTGCTTGCATGCTTATTGCATGCTTGCTTGCATGCTTGAATGCAATTTTGAATGCATGCTTGCTTGCACTATTTCTTGCATAATTACATGCTCACTTGCAGGTTTGCTTAATTGCTTCCTTCTTTGAAATGTTTATAATTCACGCGAGCAAAGGCGCGGGTAAAAGCTAGTTGTCTATAATACGTTAGATACTCGTACTATCTCTGATCCAGGGTCTAAATTACAAAATCTTTTTCCTCTCGGGTCTCGACGGGCCATTCGTTCTACAAACTTCGAACACCAACTATTCTGTTTTTGTTAAGCTTATTTGCTAACTTTAGGAATCATATAAACTCAAGGACAATATGTTTGTTGAGTTTGAATGACGAATGATTGAGGACACACAGGTCGAGGTGTCAAAGTGTTGTTTTGTTGTACCGGCGCGGGCGGCGCGTCCCTGCCGGAAGAGGGGTGACATTGAGCGACCGCTGAGTTTTTACACAGCTGCTCATTGATGATGCGCTGACGCAGGCAACTGCTTTACGTATGGCCTTTGCTTGCTATGTATTGTCATGCGTCTGGCTGTCGCAGGTACTTGTTGAGGAAAATAGTAACGTTTTATATCAACCGTTTATGAGTTAAGCGATTGATGAAGTGACTCAGCGGTACTGTTATATAAACTAGCTGTATCACATGAGGAAGCCAGTCATCGCCGACAAGTACCTATTGTGAAATAATACCTACAGGATAGTATTCTATTCTAAGGACAATGTATATGGACAATGTACAGGTACTCGTATACCTTTAACGTGAACGTTAGATTTCGATGACTACGGAAATTCGCGCAGGAATAAGTAAATTGAAGTGGTAATGAGCAGGCACATCGCTTGAGGAACAAATTACTTTAGTTAGAAAGGTTCTCGAGTGGCGACCCCAATGCGGAGGACGCAGCATTGGCAGGCCTCCCACTCAATGGACTTACGACATCGCGACAGTTGCAGGCAACCGCTGGATGCAGGTGGCTAGTTGGCGTAGAATATGGCATTTGTAAGAGAGATGATTTTGTCCAACAGCCGACATCTTCCGGCTGATAATGATGTAGATTTCAATGCCTATGAAAAAGAGCATTTTTGCATCTGGATGTTTTAAAAGTAATTAGATACACCAGTAGGAGTTATTATCAATGAACAAGTTAACTTATTCTCATTCTCTTTGTTCCAGGCTCGGTCTAATTCTACTAACGACATTAAAGTTATGAAAGACTAGCCGTTACTCGCGACTCCTTCCGCGTAAAATTCGGTTATCGCTATCCCGCGGGAACTAACCAATTTTCCGGGTTAAAAATATCCTATGTCTTTCTCCGGGACTCAAACTATCTGTATACCGAATGTCATCTAAATCGGTTCAGCGGTTTAGACGTGAGGAAATAACAAACAAACAAACAAACAAACAGACTTAAAAACGTTCGCATTTATAATACTAGCTGTTACCCGTGACTCCGTCCGCGTAGAATTCGTTTTTCTCTATCCCGCGGGAACTATGCAATTTTCCGGGTTAAAAACTATCCTAGTTATGCCCTTCTACGGGACTCACTATCTGTATACCGAATTTCATCTAAATTGGTTCACTGGTTGAGACGTGATGAAACAAACAAACAAACAAACAGACTTACAAACTTTTCGCATTTATAATATTAGTGGGCTAGTGGGATTTATAATATTACTGGGTTTTTTTTGACAGACACTAAAAATAGCAAGGTAGGTATTTTAAATATGATAACACTTTAAGATCGATTACGGTCCTTTTGGACTAGTAAGAAAATAAATTCAGTCTTTTTGGACATCAGCCAGGCCTTTGATGAAGTTTGGCACGAGGGCCTATTATACAAGGTCAAAAAAATGGAAACTCACTTTACCATATATACATTCACTCAACGGGCGATATTTCGAAATTAAGTTTCACGACGAACTTTCGGACTTGTATAAGATAAAATCAGGAGTATCCCAGGGAAGTATACTGGAGTCAGTTCTTTACACCTATATTTACTGCTGACCTACCGACAACAAATTGCACCACGGTTGCAACATATGCCGACGACACGGCCTTACTTTCCACACATACGAATTCAACTACTGCATCTGAACACCTACAACACCACATAGTCAAAATTGAGGAATGGCTCAAAACCTGGAGAATTCGCGCAAATCAAAGCAAGTCAACACACGTAACATTTACGCTTAGGAGAGACACTTGTCCTCCAGTTACAATCAACAACGAAGCAATTCCACAAGACGACCATGCGAAGTATCTGGGCATACACTTGGACCGAATGGTCGCTGACATGGAAAAAACACATATGGGCGAAGCGGAAGCAGCTTGATTTAAAGCTGCGTAGTATGTACTAGTTAATAGGACGCCAATCGCAAATGAGCACCCACAGCAAATTGACAGTGTACAAAACCATCTTGAAACCAATTTGGACCTACGGTATCCAGCTCTGGGATACAGCCAGTAATAGCAATATTAAGATACTGAAACGATTCCAAGCCTGAGCTCCATTTTTAACATACCACAGTACATCAGTAACAAATTTATGTATCTGGACCTAAAGCAGCCAACTGTCAAACAAGATATCATGCAATACAGCATTAAGGATCAGAAAAGACTTGCATAACATAAAAATGAACTCGAGACGGAAGTTCGCGATATAGGAGACTGAAGAGACACAGCGTCTTAACACTACTGGATAGATTCAACAGGATGGTATGAGACACCCAGATGTGAAGCTATAGAACACGAACGATACAATATATCGGACAGAGTAGTGGCTTGTTGTTGAGCTCAACAGATCGCCACGATGAAGCAAAAACACGAGAAAAAAAAAAGGTACTTTATTTTATAATGTGGGTAGTTGTTGACTTGAAGAACAGTGGCCCTTGGAGTAATGGAGCTTTCAGAATGAACTCGTGCAGAGTTTTAAGCGCGTTAGTGTCTTGTGCAGTGTTGATGTGATGATACTCGTAGTTAGTTGTGGGAGTCTATGTTGCCTTCGTTGGTTTATGTGGAAACCAAGCTTTTGCATTAGGACATTATCTGTCTCTGTTACTACGTGGATATAGGTACGGATATAGGTACGGTAGGACGGAGATAGGTATGGACCCAGTAACGCATAATTCAATGAATTTAGACATTTAACTTTTCTCGCAGACACGTGATTCAAGTATTACCTGAGCACCGAAGGGGGGTGGGGGAGGGGGTCTTTGCTTTGTTTATTTTTGATTAGGGGGGTTAAAAATAACTAAAATTCTGCTTACCTAATACTTGAATGAGCCCTAGAGTGAATAGGCTGTTACTGAACCAGTGAGATACACATTTGGCCTCATCTGCACTTAACATCAGGTGAGATAGGGGTCAATCCCGGTTAGTTTAATGTAAAAAAAAACGTTATTTCGTAATTTTAGAATAAAAGTTGTCATTAGTTCTTTGAATTGAAAGCAACCTTTTTTTAGGCATATTTTAATCTCATAGAAATATCTTGAAGACACGATTCCCGTTTACTTACATATCTATAAATGTGTACGGAACCCTCGGTGCGCGAGTCCGAATCGCAATTGCCCGGTTTTTTTTTGTAATCTAATGAATTTCACACTTCTCATGCTCATCTCAAGTTGGTATTTATGCTGGATCTAGGCGACATAAAATTACTTTTTATACTCTAGTGCACAATGTAAAATCTTCGTCTAAGTCCAAGGTAATCAGGTTTACACAGCCACAAACAAAAAGTTTCTATATCTTTTTATTGAAAATCAATCAAATCAATCAAAATAAATCAATAAAACTAAAATGTATGATTAATTATATAGCAATGCATGAAAAATAAAAGGTACCTAGTAAGTGAACAACTGTTTCCATTCCACTTTTGCTATTTAAGATCCTCTCAATCGAAGCATAACCTATTTAAGCATAATTGACTTTATAGAATGTGATAAAGCTTAGTAAAGATCAAGATTCGCATATTTCCATTAGTCTGAATATTTTTTTATCTGACTACTGAAAAATTCTTCGTTTCTGTTGGTTTGGGGTCAGTTCTTACCTTACCTAGCCTAGTGTTTACGGCAAAAATCTGAAAGGGTCACCGCTCCCAGCGGACATCATTTTCGTATTTTTTTTTTAACTTAGTTAAGAAAATGTCAATAGTTTTACAAATTTAAACAGCTCTTTTGAAGATAAATGTATAATAAACTAAAAATGAAACTAAACCTCGAATTGAGTGAACCATTAATAAATAGTAAATAAATAACACCATTATACAGCGTTTGGCGGCTGCAAGCGCATTATATCACAAAGGTTGGTATACTTTTTTTACACAGCGAGTAAAGTATTTCTCACGAGATATTAGTATTCATTTCACGACACGGTACCTGGGGTTTATATTATTTGAAGAATCAGCGCTACATTCTGTTCTGGGTGGTCAGACGTTTCCAGAAAAAAATGACTCATAACAGGGAGACATCATGTTATTTAAGCCGTCCCGATACCTATTCAAGTGCCATATTTATTTGAATCTAAAGCTAAATACTAGACCTACGGTAATCTAGGTTTACCTACGCTTAATGGATACTTGCTGATAAAAACAAATCAAGGCTTAGTCGTTAAACCTGGTTTAAGCTTTAGTAAGTTCTAAACTAAGCTTAACACTAATCCTTAATATATATGAGTAGAGAGTAGAATTGTTATATAATACGAGTAATACTACTCCGTAGTAATGATCCTTTTCTATTATAATGATATGTTTACTAAATAAAAATGATATAAAATTATAGAGATGTAGTCACGTAGCATACTTCTTATGTTTGTATACAGTATACGTAGGTAACTATTTTTATTATTCGTAGAAACTTTAAATTCAAAGTACCTTCATTCATAAAGAAAAAAAAAGTAAAAATGTTTATTACAATACCAGGAGATTACAATAAATCTGTATACTTACAAATAAAACGTTTTGAAATTCAAAATATTATGCATGTTTGATTTTAAATATTTTCATATTCATTTCAACAGACTGTCTTGTATGGCAACTCAATGAGTTCGCCACTAGAGGCGCTAGTGTAGCGTGAGGTCTCCGAAATGTCAAATCTCATAGTTTTTGGGTGAGCTACGCGGGTTTATTTATAATTAGAATAATTTTGTGAATATTTTGCAATATCTGAAATTAATTATGGCAAATATGCGTTCCGGGGCAATGAATGTCTGTGTTTTGAGACAGTTTTGTCTTTCGGAAACCTTTGTCCTCCCTTTTTCCGAACAAAACGGGGACTATGGAACACTGTGGCATGCTCGATATTTTTATGGTACGGTTTTAAGATGTATTAAATATGATTTTAATCTAAACTTTGTTTTCACGCCCGTAATAACAGACTTTGAAAGTCATACTTAAAAACCTCACGCAACAGTGCGCCATCTAGTGAGACAAAAAACGATAGCCCTCATTGCATTATGAATGGCGTGCCGTAGTATTGCTACCCATATGGAAGTGTTGGAACCTACGCAATTGGAAGGTCATCCTTATTTATGAATCATGGGACTTATTGGGCTCCTTGCGTCAATGAAGCATCAGAAATTATGAGGAAGGATGTTGGTAAGTTAAAAAAGCGGCCAAGTGCGAGTCGGACTCGCCCATGAAGGGTTCCGTAGCAGCAAGTAACATAATATACAAGTTTCCTTTACTTTACGATTTATGACGCATTCAAAAAAACTACTTACTATATCTCGTTCAAACCTATTTTTGGTGGAAGTTTGCATGGATGTACATCATATTATATATTTTATAGTTTTATAATTCTCTTATTTAAGAAGTTCCAGGGGGGGGGGCACATTTTACCACTTTGGAAGTGTCTCTCGCGCAAACTATTCAGTTTAGAAAAAAATGATATTAGAAACCTCAAGAAGACCTATTTATAGATACCCCACACGTATGGGTTTGATAAAAAAAAAATTGAGTCAGTTCTAAGTATGGGGAACCCCCAAAATTTATTGTTTTTTTTTCTCTATTTTTGTGGGAAAATCTTAATGCGGTTTACAGAATACATCTACTTACCAAGTTTCAACAGTATAGTTTTATAGTTTCGGAAAAATGTGGCTGTGACATACGGACGGACAGACAGACATGACGAATCCATAAGGGTTCCGTTTTTTTCCATTTGGCTACGGAATCCTAAAAACCGGCCAATTCGAGAGCAAGAGCTTCTTACGAAAATGTAACCTTTATAACATCTTTTGAGTTCCCAGGTCAACTAGATCTACCCTAGGACTTGGTACGGAAATACTTTTTTTAATGACTCCATCTTTTGATTGCGTTGACTTAGAAGTTTGATATTTCCGATATCCATTTATATGATATTTGCATTTGGGATTACAGACTTGAATATTTGATATTAATTTCAGCTTAATACCTACGTATTCCTGAAAAAAAGGGGCTTGACCGAATGACGGACGGACAAAAACTAATCCTATAAGGGTTCTATTTTGCCGACTGAGGTACGGAAACGGAACATTAAAAATTATATCAATAATCTGTTAGGTAGGTAGGTTTTCCAGATCATGTTGTAAAGTTTGCGTAAAGACTTGTCATAATATAAAAATAAAAATATTCAGTCTACATGGGCGAGGACACAGTGTGGTAGCAACTCAACGATGACTAAACAACTAACCTTGAATATGAAACAAAGGAATGATTTTGACAATATTTTAGTCAGCGGTTCGCGCTATCGTCGGTTGACCGCTGAAGCCATAAACGTATTTGCCCCTAAAAGCCACATGTTTTGACGAATCAGCTCCAATTTCCCAATGAGTCGCAGTAAACATTACAAACACGCTATTTATAAGTGAATTCAAAACAATGATAATTGTATTTCAAGCAAGTTATACTCGACATTATTTCGTACTTGTTTTTATTTGGTAGGTACTAATAAACGCGGGTATATGAACTTACTATTACGCCACATAAATTGAATATAGGTATATAACGTGTTTTATTTATGCTTTCTTGTTCTTGTTTTTGAATTTTCGTAATGCCAATAATGCGTAATTTAATTTAATACAATATAATTACATATATAGAAACTATGATGTTAGGTGCGGTAAGGTTTGGATTATTAAAGTCCTGAATTCGATAACAGCGTAATATTTATTGATCACGTTCTTGATTAAGTTTGAAAATTTGGATGCACGCCGATCAACTATTACGTATACTTACACTTCGTTTATTTTAGCATTAGAAAGAAATCACTTTTGAAAAATAAGTTATATAGCAAATTAGTTACACTTTTATAGTAAATAATAGCAATTTAGTTATACCATGAGCTACAATTTTTACCAAAACCCATCCTTGTATCGACTGTTTACTTAGCCCTGTCATCGTTTTAGTCCCCCGCGCCGTCTCGCACCGTACTTCACCGTAGTCCGTGGCTCAGTAACTAAGTGCACTGATGTAGAGCAGGATGGCGAACTATGGTACGTTACAAAATAATCCGGGCACGTCACTAATCATCGAATACATTTACTTAATACGTAGTGTTATACTCAGTCGTGCAACCAAGAAGTCAAGAATCTTTGATGGCAGTCATAGCATGTCATAGTCGGGTTATTATGGTTTTCATAAAATTTGGCACACATAAAGGTTTGCCATCTCTGTTGTAGAGCGATTATCTTCAATCGTAATCTATTTATCATACATTCCATCCCCGAGTTAGCTTAGTAGCGTAGTAGATATTTAGATAGATTACAGTGTATTTTTTATGTATTTTATTTTTTCGTGTAACATAGGTATAACATATTACTGCAGAGGGCTGGAAAAGTCGCCTCGTCCTTCAAAACCATACTCATCCACTAAATGACATTCCTGCCGAGGCCTGTATACTGCTTTTCTCCAAATATGCGAGGAAATAAAACGAAAACATTATATTTATTCGACACAATATGTTTAATTTCGATTTCGATAATTTCGCCTCAATTTCGATATTAAAGATTTGGGTGCGAATCGTATATTTGGTTCCACATACAATATAGTAATCAAAATAAATTTAAAGAAAACTTATAGGATATAAATATTATACATTTTTACTTTTAGTCAAAGCGGCAATTACTAAACGCACAACATTAAAAAAACATACCTTTGTTACAAAATATTTAGCAGTCCCAGAAGATAATTAAGTCTAAATATACCTTATTATGATTTGGACACAATAATTATTGGCATTAGCTAAACGCAGAAAACAATTTTTTTTTTAATTTTGGTTTTGTTCGTGACTATTGGATAATTGGCTGGCTGTTTGGTGAATTTTCGGTCTTGGATAAAATTAAAAGTAAAAACCCGCACAATAATAAACACTTCCCTGACATGTCCGGGAAATAATGCCACTTTTTTTTTACTTTATTATGGCATCAACGCATATACCTAACGATGGAATTCCCGGTCGATTTTTCCAACGTTAATGAGAACATTTCTGAGCAAATTGGAGGAAAAATAACTAACAACCTTGCCAATGCTGTTATTACTTTTTAATCGAAAGTCTCAATGAGAAACAGCCACGCCACAGAGTCCAGAGGTGAGCTGATTTGATAGAGAACAATTATTATATTTTTATTAATATGGAGTCTCGAAGGAGTAAAGAAGGGCATCACTTCTGCCGTTTAAAAAAACCCCGGTCTTACGTCAAAGTCGTAAAATGTCCAGGTGCCCAGGTCGTAGAATGTCCAGGTAGTACAATGTCAAGATCGTAAAATAACCAGATAGTAGAACGTCAAGGTCGTAAAATAACCAGGTAGTAGAATGTCAAGGTCGTAAAATAACCAAGTAGTAGAATGTCAAGGTCGTAAAATAACCAAGTAGTAGAATGTCAAGATCGTAACATAACCAGGTAGTTAAATGCCAGGTTGTAAATTGATATTAATAGTACATAGTACGAAATTTTTTAACAATAAAGTAAACCCAACTTTAAAAAACCGAAATTTATCTAAATCGGAAGGAATAATGGGGAAGTTTTTTTGGATCGGCATGGCAATCATTCAATCAATTGCATGGCTGTGTGCGGTCCAGATTTAAAATTTTATTACTCCTACGCAAATTGGCCGGGTACCTACATGCGAAATTGAAAAAAAAAATTTTTTAACTCGCATCAACGTGTGGCACATAGTTCGACAGCTCTTTAATAAAGATAATAAGGTTTCTCAAAAACTTTTTTGATTAAGTGAAGATTTACGGAAATAATCGCTCCCAAAGTAGCAAAAATTGTGAGTCCGGCTATCTTGTAACCCGTTTGTCCAAAAAAATAAAAAAATATGGAAAAGTAACGCTTAATAAATACATTCAACGAAAATTGGTTTCAACTTGGTTTTTGAGTTATTGCCGAAAAACTGCGCTTCTCAACAAAAGGACGTAAGTGCCGTGAAGATACGCTCTTTTTCTGGTAATAGATTTTAAGACTGTAGTAAGTGTTTTAATTGTGTTATAATATAACGCACATAATAATACTTGATTTTTTTTCGTAATGGCTACGGAACCCTATCTTGGGCGTGTCCGACACGCTCTTGGCCGGTTTTTAATACTTAGAAATTCAACGATTAGGACCGTCCGAGACAGACATTAGTAAAGATTGGACATTTTACTACTTTGACATTTCGCGATTTGGACCGTCCGAGACATAGACATTAGTAAAGATTGACATTTTACTACTTTGAGATTTCGCGATTTGGACCGTCCGAGACATAGACATTAGTAAAGATTGACATTTTACTACTTTGAGATTTCGCGATTTGGACCAACCGAGACATAGACATTAGTAAAGATTGACATTTTACTACTTTGACATTTCGCGATTTGGACCGTCCGCGACATAGACATTAGTAAAGATTGACATTTTACTACTTTGAGATTTCGCGATTTGGACCGTCCGAGACATAGACATTAGTAAAGATTGACATTTTACTACTTTGACATTTCGCGATTTGGACCACCCGAGACTTGGACGTGGCACGACTTAGACGATGTAAGACATGGACCTCTTACGATGTGGACGCAATTTCGACACTGGACATTTTACGACTTTGACGTAAAAAAGTAAGTTTAAAAAAAGAAATTACTAAGTTTAGCTCGTAATTTTATACTTTTTTTTTTCTTTTTAGTATGTTTGCTGAAGATAACATGTCACGGAAGCATAGCTACTCGTATTTAATCTGGTCTATTTAATAATTTCTTAATTAAAAAAAGGTATACACGTACTTAAAACTTTCCAGTGCATCCATAAATTAGAACCACTTTGAATTTTTCGAATATAGTTACCGTTTCAATTTTTTTCAGTAATTTTTTTCTGGGTATGGGGAACCCAGAGCTTACTTCAGAACTCGCTGAATTCATTTCAACAGTACGCAATCTAACTGCTGATTCAAGATTCGTTATAATATGCTGGGTGCATTAATGCGTACGTTTTATAATTAGTGATAGATTGAAACAAAGCGACCTCGTAGGAATTGGGTCGGTGCTAGTCAGGGGGAGTGGAGGGGCGGTCGGAATTCGCGTAAGGTTACGTCAGCGGACGTCGGCCTCGCCGCGGTCGCTGACCTGCGGCTATCTCTAGCGCACACTGCGCGCCGCCAGCGCACGCGCATGGCCGCACGCACGTGCCGCTGCCGCTCAACTAGCGTCCCTCCACCCGACGCTCTAATAAGGCTGCATCGAGATAGGGTGGAAAGTCCACTAACAAAACATTCACGACCTGCAGCAACCAAGTATTTAATCGAGTGGAGCAGTTGTATCAACTCATTATATGATATTTACCCCAGAATCTATGCTGACATGCAAAAGCTCAAACCCACATTAACATTTAGATACTTGTACACACAGACTAGAGCACAACTTTTGGTTTATATATTGATAGAGCAAGCAACGTGTTTTGTCTTTTCTTTGGGCTTAGTTGTTACGATCGTTCTCCCTTAAACGTGTCACATTAGCAAATATCCATGTTCTCTTGCTAGTTTGATATTGCTGTGTACATTTTCAGTATATACGTTGTCAAGGTAAAAAATCGATCAAACTATTTATAACTATTTAAGTATTAGTAATACATATTCGGTTTCCTTATTATGAGTGACATTGCGAACTATTTGTTATCGTAGAATAAATAAAATGTAAATTATGGATGCATTGGAACGTAACGAAAATTAGGCACGGAAAAAGCCTAATAGCCAAGGATAAAATAGAGAATAAGGTCTAAGATAATTGAATTGATAATACACTGTGTATTCGAAAATTTGATTCGCGTACAAGCTTAGACAGCGCAAACTATGCAGATATCAAAAATTTTATAACAAAAAATTAAACCGACTACAAAAAACTATGAAAATAATTTTCTACCAGTCTGAAGTCGGTCGGTGCCTCAGCACGAGCCAGCAGGAGTGGACCTATATAGTCATCTACCTCACCTACGCACTTTATATTGGGCTTGTGCTGAGGCACCGACCGACTACCGGGTAGAAAATTATTTTCATGGTTTTTTTGTAGTCTGTTCAATTTTTTATTATATTTTTTTTTCACTCTTTTTAGTGTAAAAAATCTAAGATACAATAGTTTAATATCAACTGCTCGTCACCTTTTACGAAAGATTGGTTTTTCCGATGCAGAGACGTTCATTATTGAGGAGTCCTGGTGCTTCACCACCCGTTTTACCATATGCATTACGAGGAGCATAACTTGCTTAGTAACTGTGTCAAAGTAATTAAAATTCAACCCATGAAATACTTGTTATTAAGTAGTAATTCATCATCAGTTCCACTTTACCAAATGATGATTTTCAATAGCAAATACACGAGTTACTACTAAATATATCTAATTTACTATGGGTGCCCCTACAACATTTGAAGAATTCCCTCGATTTTGGTGCTTATGGCAGGTAATTGAAAACATTCCTAGACGAACGCAAAAAAAAAAATCAAACCGGTTCATAAATGACGGCCTCTGAGGTAACAAACATAAAAAAAAATACAACCAAATTGATAACCTCCTCCTTTTTTTGAAATCGGTTAAAAATGCGCAAAATGTTAAAATTAATTTTATGCTTGTAGAATACTAAATTAAAGCGGAAATAGAATTAAAAAAACTTAAAACTTTACAATGAGTATGAAAATTGAAATCGAAATATCAAAACTAAAACTAATCATTTCTTGTGGACCTTAGTACATACAATTTAAAGTCGTATAATCTATTACTCTAGCGGATCTACATTTATTACAGCATAAAATTTTATACGTACTAGTCAGAAAGATAAGTATTTTGTGTCAAAAGCTTTTGTGCAAGGGCCCCGGTCCACTTAAACGGTATTAAGGCCACGCAATACCATTCACACTATCAAATGGCAATGTACCGTTTCTCGTTTGACTTTTAGTGCGTCCCTTTCCAATGAAAACAGTCAAATGACGTTGACGACGCCACGACAAACGCCTTCCAATGTTACGTTAGATCTCAATTACCTAATTTAGAAACTTAAAATTATAATTAAAAAGGTAGGTCGGTAGGCTAACTAGAAAAACATAATCTTGTCTATGAACCCAAATCCAAACATTTCGGTAATAACTACCTCTTAGAATATAATTTATTGATCCAGGCGTTACTTTGCGGAGGTCCATATCAGTTACGTCCATATGAGTCTAACATCAGATGTGAGTCTAACATCTGGTAGCATGGTGTACGGTTGTGTTGCTCTGAAGATGAGCTCTGGTTGAGTTCGAAACGCGTCAGTGTAGTGTGATGGTGGTGATAGATGGGTTTGTGTGATTTGTGTGTGTTCTTACAGTGAAGGTGGAGGAACTGCATAAACACGCATATTTTGCATAAACATCTATCATAAGCTCGCGGATGAGCAAAGAAATTCATTTAGTTCACTCTTAGCATATATTTTACAATTTTAAGCACAAATTGTGCTAACGTGTACTGTAAGTTTGGAACTGTATTTTAGCAAAAAATGTCATAGCGGTGCCTGTCTACAGAACTAACGACTTATGATACAAATACAAAGCGGCTCTTGTTTTGAAAATGTAGAGCTGTACCCCGCGGTGGCCGAGGTCGTCGACCTCGTTTCGACTTGTATCTATGCGCGTGCGTGGACGGTACCTCTACCTACTCTACCCAGTACGAGAACTCATGCACTGCTATAGAAACAATGTGTAACCGCAATTTAGGAAACCGTTTTATGTTTGAACTGCAAGGGATCCAGGCTATTCATCATCATCATCATCATCAGCCGGAAGACGTCCATTGCTGAACAAAGGCCTCCCCCTTAGACCGCCACAATGAACGACAACTCGCCACTTGCATCCACCGGTTTCCCGCAACTCTCACGATGTCGTCAGTCGACCTGGTAGGTGGCCTGCCAACGCCTCGTCTTCCGGTTCGGCTATTGAGGATGTGAAAATTTTGTGCTGTAAATGTAGAATGCTTGAGATACTCAAATGCGTTTGGTGGTTAATTCAGTAACTTTTTTTCTTTATAACGTAAAAAACACATACAGGCGTATTCCAAAGCCAATTGCATGCATTAAGTATATACTCTACATTCTAACTAAACCTATTCCCACCAAGATAATAAAACAAATAAAATTTAATGGGGATAATGACACCAATGACACATTGTCTAGTCCCAAACTAAGCAAATTATACAGGTAGGTACTGCAATGTGGGCACAAATGTGTATGATTAGTTATTATTCTTCAATAAAAGAACTATTTGTACCGATACCAATGATAGAAAGAACCACATTTTGCTTTTCTGGTATATTTATCAATATTATATTAGTATTATAAAGGGGCTAATTTTGTAATCGCCAGGTAAACAAGTCAGCCATAGCCGAGCATTAGTTGGAGTCAGGGCCAAACCACTGGATTGAGCTTCACAATCCCAAATTTCTGTCCACGGAACGTCATTTTTACTCAATGGTACGTGAAGCAGTTGAAATAAAAAAGCATAAGAATTTCAACCGGGACGATGGGTATAAGCTTTCATCTTCGTGGAATCCTGTTATTAATAAGTGTAGGCGTCGGGATGAATGTTCGGAGGGACGATCGGACGTTGTTAGTGTTGTGTGTCGGTGTGATAGGGTGACTAATAAAAGTGACCAAGTGCGGGTAGTTCGTGATACGAGTGCCGGTACTATTAGTGATCAAGTGCGGGTAGTTCGAAGAACTCGCGCTGCTAGGCAGACTTGACACCCCACACTTCAGTCTACTCGTGACCACAGCAACTGTAACGTTGCCGAAACGTCGAGGTAAATATTACTCGTGTAAAAATAGCGTGATAAGTCCCGTTTATGGTATTTTGACTATAATTTTGTGTTTGTTTGTAATTAATTATGTAGGGGAGGGGATAATATCTGGGTATCTGGATAAAACTGACACGGTTTTAATTATTTTTTCACAAAAAAAACTCTGTATTTGATTAACATGCTTGACTACTTTTCATTCCGGAAAATGGCAAAGTTGAAAAGTTCAGGCTGTTTGCTAGCAACATTTAGTTTTCAAAGATAAGTTTCTTTACCGAATAGGCGAATGAGTAGGTACCTACTTCTACCGAAATCCTGCGTTGAAAAAAAATGGTAAAATTTTAAGAATCTCACTCGTCCACGATTTTTTATATACTTATATTCACAGTCTTTAATAATGTAAATGTACTCATTTATTAATTGAAATCATTCATTGCTATACTTTCATTACCATACAAATATGGAAGTACAAATGAGTCGCTTAACTTCAAACTCGGATAAATCCACTCTACCCATTTGAGATTATTAAAAAATAGTGATAATAACGTTAATTCGGTGATTTGAAAGGCAGTATTTTTTTATTATGGCTAACTCATTAAAGAAATCGATCCGGTTCCGCAAATTGAGCATTAAAACCATCCATTCTTTACAAAAAATTAAATGTTGATTGGATTTACCTTCATTTAATATTTAATCGATTGCAATTTAGCTATCTTTGAAAGAACTCAGTGTGGAGTTGTATAATTTTGATTTAACATACCTAGATTCTGGATTCAAGATTTGGAAAAAAAACTGTCAAAAAGAAAAAAAAAGAAACTTCTTCAGCTAATTGGCTTAGATGGATTTACCTACATTTGAAAAAAAAAACTGTCATATGGATTTATCTGATTTTGATAAAATATTAAGATTTTAACTGTATTTTTCTCCAAAACCACACGGAATTATACTTAATCGATAAAATTGTAAGGAAACTAGTTTTTACCCTTTTATTTAACACCAAAATCTAAAAGAATTCAGAATCGGATTTACCCCAGTTTGAAGTTAAGCGACTCAAAACTCAAATGTAAACGAAATTTGAAGTCAATCCGATCACTGTGGGTGACATTGATTTGCAAGATTTGACCCACACCAACGTACATTGCAAGTCAAATAAAGACTTTAAGGGGCTGTTTCACCATACATTGATTAGTGTTAACTGGCGGTTAGGTGTCATGCCGTCTTTATTTGTTTTGTTCGAGTAGATGGAGACGGCATCACATTTAACCGTCGGTTAACGCTAATCAATGGATGGTGAAACAGCCCCAAAAAAAAGTTTTGTGTCTAAAATGTGTCAATTTATCTTTATCTTAAAAAAATCTGAAAAATATACCACCTAATCGATTTGTCATCGTCGATCTAGAATCGTAATGTAGAGCATGTAATTGAAACGCCGAATATGGATATTTCCGAATCAGGGCCGGATTTAGGTGAGGGCATCCGGGGCTACAGCCCCAGAGCCTCCATAAGAGAAGGCCCCCTCACAATAGAGACTTCGGTTTTTTTTTAATTCCGACGAGTAAACACCTTTCCCTATAGTAATTTGTGTTTAAATATAATCATACTATTCATTTTATTTAGAAAATAATATTGGGCTCCACTTCTTTGCTGTCCCAAGGCCTCCAGACCTCTTAATCCGGCCCTGTTCCGAATATTTGTGGGAATATTATCTACGAATATTTGGGACACTGTTCGATTACACACTTACTAAACAGGAAATTTGGTTGACTAATTCGTTTATTTATAATAATTTATTTCCCTCTTATTGAGACTGGCCTCTGTACTGGTTATAATTTTTACCACCCTTCTATCGGCTTCACTTTTTATTTATGTGCCTAATAAACTTATCATCAAATTAATATTTAACACTAGGTTTTAAGTCCAGGATCCGATTGAATTAAATTTTGCAGATCCGATTCAAACACGGCTAACAATCATTCTATTTACTAGCTTTTGCCCGCGTCTTCGCCCGCGTGGAATTCGCTTATCGCGCGCTGTTCCCTAGGGAACTGTGCATTTTTTGGGATAAAAAGTAGCTTATGTCTCTTTTTGGCCCATATACTATCTTTATACCAAAAATCACGTCGATCTGACGCTTCGTTTCGACGTAAAAGACGGACAAACATACAAACACACAAACACGCACACTTTCGCATTTAAAATATTAGTATGGATTTTTTTGTATTTTTTTATATTTCAAACCTACTTATTTTAGTGTACTGTCAAAAATAGATAGATTTATTTATTACCTTCTGAAAAATACAATATAAACACTACATGTCAGGTAATTATAAGAAATTCATAAAAGGATCGTCAAATCTAGGGTCAAGTGTCTACCAATGAAACACATAAAATTCAAAATCTCATAAATCTTTTGGTTTTACAGATAGAAGTCTTATTTTTTTATTGTACTTAGGTAATTTTATTAGGTATCACGTGACAGTATTCTTTAAGAATATGTAGTTGTTCATCAAAAAATTAAAAAAGTATAAAATTTTAAATTTTTCATTGTGTCCACAGTGGTGTACAGAATGAAACACTACATATTTAACAATGAAACGTGAAAACTATGTAATAGGTTAATAAAAAAATGCACGAATATAATCACAGTTTTAACTACTTTAACTTTGATCAGTCTTATTAGGTGTGTCCCATGCGTAAATGTTTCATTGTTGATTAGCTAAGGTATTTTATATCAACCTCGAATTTTAGCCTACTAAATTGTGCCACTTTAACACGCAATGTAATCCACGATATTCTACGAAATACGTTTAATATTAAAAAAGTATCAAATATATTGAATTTATAACCATAACTTAATGAAAAATCTACAAAAAGTGCTTAAAATCTTTACTTTTATGTCAATAATACTGAAAAAGCTCCGTAGACACGTGTTCCTCCACGTAACGCCAATGCAAACTGGCGTACAGTGGGGGGTTCTCAAGGGTGTCCTTACGCGATATAGTGCACGATCTGGCAAGGTGGCACTCTAGAAATGTCGCAATGTTTCACTGTGTACCTAAGTTTCATTGTTGGACACTTGACCTTACCTATACAAAACAATAAATAATCGTAATGTATAATAGTAGTCAAATTAGTATTAAATTTAATAACAATAATTTAAGGTAAAAACAGGAACGTAAAGTTAAAATAACAATTCTCTGTCAAATTTAGGAAATAGGAACAATGAATAAAATAAATAATAAAATAATCAATATGCGATAACATTGAATATAAAACTTAAAATTAGTTCACAAAACTGCAAAATACCAATAGAATAAAACAAATGGAGTACAGAACAAGGTACGTAAAATAAAATAAAAAATTATGCATATATAAAATTTTAGATTTCATACTTGTATATCAATTACTAAAATGACTCGTTCCTTATCGCCTTGGCAGTAGGTAAAAAAAACGTACACCCGTAAAATACCATCGCGGTGCAATGTTACAAGTATAAGCCCAGAAATATGATAGATTAATCCTTAAGGAATATGTTCTCATACTAAATATGTAGAAGGTTGTAATAAAAAAACAAATTCAATGCCATTTGCGCAAATAATTAAGAAAACTCAACGAGAACTTTTCTAAGCCTTAGCGTGTTACAATCGTAGAGACTTAAAATTTGGCGCGGGTTATTTTAAGCCACGTTTTCTCAAGCAATCTTAGCCGTTACAATTTTCCTTGTTAAGATATACTTACTTCCATCCTGTGTTTTTTTTTAATTTTACACCCTACCCACCAAGTTTAGATTTTCGATGGGGGGACGCTCAAATTTAATGAAAATTTGCATTATAAAACGGAATATTTCGCAAACAGATAACTGAATCGTAAAATCGTCTGAGCAACTCCCCGATGGTTTTAAAAGACCTATCTGACGATACCCCACACTATTGGGTTAATTGAGTAAAAAAAATCACCCCACTTTACGGCTATGGGAAGTACCCTAAAAACCCCTTTTAATTTTATTTTAATAATAATAATAACAAAATCATTTATTGCCTCAGAGAATAAGACAGGTTACACAATCAAATAAAAAAAAACATAAGCAGGTGGCAATGGGCTCAGGCTCTGCATAAGCTGCGAGCAAAGGAAACTTGCAGCGCTGATTTTCAGCCTGCACCCGTTACCACTTTGTCGGCGTGACAGATATGTATATTTATGCCAAATTACAGCTTTCGAGTACTAACGGTCTTTGAGCTTAGCTGTGGACAGACAGACATACGGACAGACATGGCGAAACTATAAGGGTTCCTAGTTGACTACGGAACCCTAAAAACGAATCATCGTTGTTTTTTTTTATGTTCGTTATTTATTATCAAGATTTGTGCTAAACAAAATTTTATAAAAGACTGGAACGGGGGCGAAGCCACGGGCAACAGCTAGTAATTTTAATATAAATATAATTAAGTATCTAAATAATACTAAATACATAAACTAGTTTGTAACCTTGCTTAACTCGTAAATTTAACATTAATTGTACATCGGACCTTGTTGGTTTCAATATGTCTCGTGACGTGATTCACTATCTCAAATCCTGCCGAGCTTTCCCTTCTTGACATGTTCGGGGTCTAACTTCCAACACAGATCTTGGCATAAATAGAACTGGGAAATTTTCTTTGCTCTTAACCTCGTAACGGCCTAAATTAAGTACAAACCCAGTGAATGTGATCATTTGTGCTATAATAACCTAACCATCATAAAGTTAGAAAACCCCCAACTTTGTCACTTCAAAGTTCAATATCTCAAAAACGGCTGAACGGATTTTAATGAAACATGTCCAAGAACCATCGCTAGAAAACCTGATTTCAAATAAAAAAACTGCATCAAATCGGTCCACCCGTTTAAGAACTACGGTGCCACAGACAGACACACATATAGCGGTCAAACTTATAACACCCCTCTTTTTGCGTCGGGGTTTAAAAATAAGTGCGCTAGAACTCAAAGTGAAATCAAGAGTCTGAAGTAAAAGCTTGGTTTCGTTGTTATAATACCACCTAATCGATACGCGATCTCTAATTTTTTTTTTTTTTTTTTTCGAGGGAGGTGGAGAATGCTCATAGAATACTGCCGAGCCGGCCTCGGCAGCATGCCCGACTCATCTGGGAATTGCTCACCAGACGCCTACGGACTAAACTCCGCCCCCTGTGGAGTATTGTACTCCAGACGCTCCGTGCTTACGGTATACACTTTGCGTCTGGGTGATTTTTTGTATAGTGGTGTTATGTGTGAGATTTGAGGTGAGTTATTGTTTTAAGTTGTGTGTTGTTTGTTTAGAGTACCTGGGGTTTGTTGGTAGGGAGAGTTTTAGGTATTATTGAATAGTTTGAGGTTTTTTGACATTTGTAGTTATCAAACTAAATATCAAGTAATTGTGTTCAGAAAGTTGCAAAGAACAGTGAAAGTGTCCCCACAAATCCCACAGCAAACAAGTGCTCTTTGTTGGATGCCATTTTATTTTGGCATACGCTTAGTATCTTTTGTACTAAATTGGAGTTGAAGCAAGTCGACAGCCATTAATCATGGTATTTGGTAAAATAGAGGAGCATGACTTTCTAGCGACGCGACAGACAGCGTGCGCCGGGCTTCGCGGAGCCGGCGCCTGCGCCGCTGCTTTCTACCAGCCGCAGCTCAGCTCCACACAAACTGTAACTAATAGATTAGATAGAAAGAAGCGAGAAAGCGAGTGAGGCGCGGGCGGGGAACTAGGTCACTTTCATTTTCGTTCATTTCTTTTCGGATGCAACGTGCTTGACGTTTGCTGTGCTGGTAAGCGCGTGTTCATTACCTCCTTTCTTTAAGGATAGGTTGTTTTGTTTAAAACAATATTGCACTGAAAATTGGCTTGTAGTTAGAGTTCATTGAATTACAAAAGCATAAGAAGTATTCACTTAATGAAAAGAAAAGCCCGCACAGTTCATAAAAGTTAATCACTGTAGAGATGTAGGTAATCAAATCACCTTTTCACACCTCTCCTTCAGAAAAGTAACTATTCCTCCCTGACGAGAGGGAGCAAAGTGCAACTTTTCTGTTCAAGGTTATTGTGCTTAAGTGTTTTATTGCAAATGCCATTTTTTTAAGTTGACAATTGTAAAGCCACGTCATTTTCTATGCTGGTTGTTCTATGCTGGTATATTTAGATATTTTTTTTCAAGTTTTTTAATGCTCGGTGTGAAAAGTTGTATGAGCCACTCGGGAGCAGAATTATTTTCATCTTGGGCGTTAACACTTGAATGCCTCATTACGCTCAGGACTCTACTTTAGAATCCTTCGCTACATTCTGGATTCAATGTTCGCCCTCGCATTAAATACACCATTTTGCTCCCTTGTGACACAAATAACTATTAAAAGTTCTGTTTACATTATAAGACCAATAAAAAATATTAATATTAAATAATATTTAAACTATAACTAAAAATATATACATATTTATGTATGAGAACCTGTTACCTTCTTTTAACCGACTTCAAAAAGAAATAGGTAATGTTTCAGATACGTAAAAAGTGTTGCAATAAATAAATAATGAATACTCGTAAACTAAAACGTACCTCTTACGTTATATTTCTACTACATAAATTTACATAAATAATTAGTAGTCCGGTAGATTTGGGATTGGAAAGTATTCTAAAGTAAATGCAACTTTTTGTTTGCGGTAAACTAGGAAGACTACTTATCCTAATTTTGACTTTGAGGGCCTGTGCTAACTGAAGGGGGGGGTAAAACCTCACCATTTTCTGACTTATTTCAATTTTTTGATTTTATTTCATAATATAAGCCTATTTTGTGCATCATAATTATACCGGGTGTGGCCTGTAATACGAGCAAAAAATTAAAACATAGATCGTCCTCGTCAAACTAAACAACATTAGTTCAGTGACTTTTAAAAATAATGGAGTCTTTGAATTTTCCTTTTTCACACAAGTTAAATAATGCTATCAATGTACGCCATCCTAAAACACAACTAACTGACGCCGCCTGTCACGGTACAAACATCAAGCATTTTGCTTTACATTGCTTCTTCGAATAAACTTAAAAGCGTAATAAAAATTAAAAAATAATTATTTTTAAAAGTCGCTGGACTAATGTTGTTCAGTTTGAGAAGCATGATCTATGTTTTAATTATTTGCTTATATTACAGGCCACGCCCGGTATGACAAAGTTGTTGCCCATGAAATAATAATATTACACTAATACAGCTCAACGGATTTTAATGAAATTTGGCACACACATAAATTTATAACCTAAATTAATACATAGGATTGCATAGTTTCCGCAGGATAGCGATAAAAGAATTCTTCACACACGCAGTGGTGGGGAAGGGGAATAGTTAAATAAAAAATACTCTCAGAAAAATTACATAACTACTGGAGTATAGGTACATTATATACTCGTAATTAGTGGAATTTCTATTCCCACCTTGAAAAATAACCTACGTGATAATCGGTATCGAATTCTGGCACTCATTAATAAACACATTATTAATTGTTGTGTGCCCGCTTGTTTGCTGACTACTAAGGCTACCGCTACGTAAATATTTACGATCAAATTAAAGTCACGTTCTATTATTTCAATTATTTTAAAACGTGCTACATTGATTGCAAAATAAAATTTCAGTCTTGACGTTATACCCGTTTATGCTCTAAAGCAAATTGAATACCTACTAAAATTAAAAGAAAGTTCCAAATAAGATTTCAGGCAACTCGAAATTTCTTCGTTATTATTTGAAAATCTTTATACAGCTTTTAACTAATCAGTAATTAAGTCTAAATGGTTTCAATTAACTTAAAATTAAAAATAAAGTTTAAGTAAATAACTAATTAACGTAACTTCAAGTAAATTATTAATTTTACTTAATCACTTCAGCTTTTATTTAGCAAAATTATAAACTAATGTTGTAAAAAGAATTAAGCTAGGTACAGCGAAATGTTAAACAGTGAAAAAGTGACCATGACCACGCAATGAGCTATCCGAAGCGCTAATTTCACTTTGACGGGACCTTCAAAGCTATATTTAAACTAATATAGACTAATGTATGCAGTTATGAACCGGATTTAAGACAATCCGAGCAGAGCTAACACCGACAAGCGCCGGCGCAGGGCGCGCGGCGACCGCGCCGACAACAGTCGAAAGTGAGAACTTTCTAGGCCGCACCTTCACCAGCACGCTAATCACGCACTTTTATATCATGCCAGTTTTCTAATACAATAATATTCAAGGCAACCTGTGACATGGAAACTTTACTTATAAACCTAGTGCCGCCTGTTGCAGAGTATGTGGGTCAACTACATACAGCTACCAGGATTTCTATTTTAGTCCAATAAATGATTCACATCTGCCTTCTAAGCATGGGGTCTGAGTGGTCTGAGGCACAGATTAATAAGAATCTTCAATAAGAGGTTCTATTTTTGTTTCAGACTACGAGTATGACAAATAGACATTCATAAAGTGATTCAGTCTCATCAAGTCTCATCTGAATTTCGAAATTCGTTATAAAAATTTTATCACTAACTAAGTACATAAAAAACGAGTAACATAAAAATAACACTTTAGTTATTAGTCAGACTTATTCGTTCAACTTTTGAGTGAAAGTATTAAAATCGTCATTAACACGAAAGTAAGACCAATTGAATACTAATAGCAAGTTGGTAAATCTGTGAGAATTCCGATATAATTCGCGCTTAACTTTCCGATAAATGCAGGCGCTTTCTACACTTGTCAGGTCAACTACGCAGTGCGATAGTGTAGTGGAAAAGGTGAAATTTAGTGGAGCGAGAAATCGACGGGATGCGATGTTTATTGTAGCGCGGCGCGATCGGGCGTGCGCGAGAGAAACTGAAAGTAATGGCGCCGGAGCAACCCACTTTCACTGTTGCGCGCGCGCCGCCCTCGCGGCTCCCGGCCAAGCGCGAGGTACGCCACCCGCCCCACAGTTATTACCACCTCGTCAAATCATCCAGTCCGATCTTTACGTACTCCTAATTTGTTCAGACGCATTCTCTTATTTTTGAGCATACTATGCTAACCTTTTTCCGCAGGTTCGCACGCGTAAACCATTAGACCCGACAGTTGAACTGAAATTCCAGGATTATACTGAATTCCCGGGGGAATTATAAAAAATAACATCATGGTCCTAACTTACGTCTCTTAGGGAACACATGTAAAAATTCACATTTCTACACTTGGGTCTTATTCGAGAAATCTAGCTATCTACATATCAAATTTCTTCTAATTTCATCCAGATGTTTTAGCGTCAAAGAGTAAAAAACACAGGCGCGCATACACATACAAACATATATATATATATATATATATATATATATATATATTATTATGGACATATTTTTTATGGAAAAGTACAAGGACGAACTTAACCCTCAAAAGGATATATAGAGATAAATTCAAGATCAGAATTGTGTATAAAACAGGAAATGGTTACTTTTAGATTAGGTATAAAATCTGTATAAAACATAAAATAAATTTTATCTACACCCATATAATAAACCCTTCATTATGCGTTCAAAACCTATACTAGATACAGAAATCTATATCGTAATTAGATTTCATACATCAGTACAGTACAGTGTGGGGCGCAGGTCGTGGGGCGGTCATAGTTTTCTCGTTGCAATGCAGTGCCCTTGGTGTAAGTTTTCAGTTACAAAATAATAATAATAATTTATTTCAGATTTCTCATATCCATAGATTGTTAGTTAGAAAGCACTTATAAGACTATGTTAGTATGCAAAACAAAATTAAGTTAAATAAAAATTAAAACTAAATTAAATTAATTGAAAATTAAAACAAAATTAAGTTAAATAAATTAAAACTAAATTAAATTAAGTGAAATTAAAACAAAATAAGTTAAAAAATTAAAACAAAAAATACCTACATCAAAATAGTCATTATAATACGTCTCGATCGCGTTCGCGTTAAAATCTCAATTTGTATGGAAACACGAACATCGCAAACATTCCGCTAGAGGCGCTAACGCGAACGCGATAGAGACTTATTTTGTAACCGAAAACTTACACTAAGGGTACTGGTCACTCTCAATGGTCCACGGAACACATGATAGAGGATTTAATATATGGAAATGGATGCAGATAAAATATTGTATGCAACTGTACGTAATTAGGCCTTAAAACACTCATGTGACCCTTTTATGAAACTCGGCTATGCCTCATTTCATAAAACCATACTTGTGTTTTAAGGACCCCTATTACGATACAGTTACATAAATAATTTACTAACTTAAAAAAAAACAGTTGCAACCTTTTACCTATAGCTTCTTACAGTACTTGAATGTACCCATAACTTTATGACTCTACCTACTATAATATATAATTTTGCAAATAATCCAGCATCTTCGGATCTTTTTTCAATGCTGTTTAGTGATTTCGAATATAATAAATAATTAATAACATAAATGCAGATAGAATGATAGAGCTTTTCGAGAAAGTGTGATTAAGTGATTGTAAAAAAAAAGTACTTTTTTATGTAATTTTGTTGCAAAATACTGATTATTTCATTTTCTTTACTATACCTAGTGTAATAAAGTAAATTAACCTCTTATTTGAATTTTAGTAGGTGAGTAACAAATAATGACAATCAACAAAAATGTTTTAACGCAACACACTAAGTCATGAATAAAAGAAAACAAGCAAGTATTTTATATTATTCAATTACGTAAATATTCCATTTTTGGTAACTTTTATTTGTACACATGTTACTTTCTATTTACCAGATTCTTAACTCGTTTTCAATTGCATATTAAAAGAAATCGCGAAGAAAGTATGACTTAAATTCATTATCCTTCTTGTTACTAAAGTGCCAAAAAGAATCGAAAAAAAATCTAGAAAAGAAACTGCCCACTGACTATAAAGAGGGAATTTTTTTTTAAAGCTGTTGATATCTACTTACACTTCATTTATTTTAACATTTGAAAATTTATGGTTAAATTTGCACACGGTTTTGTTTTAAATGAAACAACGAAAACTATTTATAATTGTGTTAACTTCTAGTATAAACATTAATAAATACCACTAACAAATTTACATGCAGGTATTTTTAGTCCACTTGTGTTCGAAATACCGAGAAACGTGTGTTACAATTTGACCGTTAATTCAAATTTACCTTAAATTAAACGGAGTAGGTATACAGTGTGTGTGTATGATATTAAAACAGTAAAGGCTCTATAGGTCACCAGTAATTGGGTCATGATAGCCCCGCTTAATAAAAAACAAAATTTAACTTAATCGTAAATTCAGTGTACGCCATCCTAGAATCAAACTGAAGTCGCCTGTCACGCTACAAAATATCAAACATTTTGCTTTACATTGCTTTTTCGAATAAACTTTAAAATTGAATAAAAATAAAAAACTAACTATTTTTAAAAGTCGCTAAACTAATGTTGTTCAGTTTGACCAGTACGATCTATGTTTTATTTATTTGCTCATGTTACAGGCCACACCCGGTAGAATACTCTCAACGAGTAGGTACGATGTCTTATTTATTTTGGTTCTTAGTCGTAAAACTCTTGACCTCCTGCCTACCAAAGACACTTTTTTGGAATATTTTTTTGAAACTTTCAAATTATATTGCTTCGAGCTTAAGATGTTCAGGAAAAATAGAGGAAAAAATCTCCGGTTTTTCCTACTAGTTTCTCACTATGTACTTTACAGAGGCCATCAGTGTCCTATTATAATTATTTCTAAGATACCCTTCCCAAAGGAACGATATAGGCACGAGGATAAAATAAAGGCACATAGTAAAGTGCTTCCCACCGTGATACATGAAAACAAAATTCAACTGTCAATATCAATACTAATTTTTGAAACCGTTATGTTCAATGCTCTCCTACCATTTTTCCTTTCAATGTCACTGACAGAGGCGGACTTAACATTCGTTGAACAAACAATAGCGCTCCGCGCGCCATCTTTGGTAAGTATTGAAACACTATCGATATAAACCATGTATAAAACAACCAAATAAAACGAAAAGCTAAAAAACATCAAAATTGTCATACTGATACATTTCTTCAAAACATGTCCTGTATAAAGCATGTTCGTTCGTTTTCATTAAGTGGATTTGGCCAAGTGAACTTGATGTACATATTGTGTACAGTACAATGTACATACATACTAGGCTATGACGGCGAATGGCATGCGTGCCAGTTGTCGCACGCTACAAATTAATTCGGGCACGCCACTAATCATCATGCATGCACTTCATTGTCAATTTTATTTCATGTGCATGCAGCCACGAAATCAAGAATGATGGCAATTCATAGCAAGGACAATTTTCGTAAAATATGCCACATTCACCAATATTTTTTTTATATCTGTTCTAGGCGGTGCCAGTTTAATTGGTTGATTGGATAAAGGTTAATTTGGTATAAAAAAATGACTCCTCTATGTAGTTACTGACTTGATCTCATTTACTAGTGTATATACAAATTTATGTCACTTAAGTAAGTTTATACAATGCAAACGTAAATTCAGCAGTATAATATTTTAACGCAACGAAAATTTTTTACGTTACGTTTGAATTAAAAATGGGGCTAAATGTGTATATGTAAACATAGAAAAGAAACTGCTTGGTAAATTTTTTACAATGCAACGATCCGGCAGATCGTAAAACTTTGTGAAACAACTCAATTACCTTTTCA
>NC_133476.1:10670230-10671707 GCF_025370935.1 Choristoneura fumiferana | reverse complement strand
GTGATCACGCGGGGCTGCGTGCGCCTGCGCACGGTGGGATGCATTCTTGTTCTGTGACGACGCGGCGGTGATTCCCGGTCTTTTGTAGGCGTTGCTCATCTTTTGAGCTCGCGGGTAGATTGTCGCGCTGTATTTTCGGGGTGACGGCATTTTAATTTGTTAAGAATATTAATTGATTTTTCGGGATACGCGGCTCGGTAAAGTTGTGGATGCGATGCGGGTTATTTTAGGTATTTTGGGTTATTTATGCGATGTACTTTTTTATGTCTTTCACGTGTGCCGTCATGGTGCGCCTTGGGTTTTTCTGATCTTTTAACGTAAAAATTACCGGTGAACGTTGTTCGATAATTTCGAAGGGGCCCGAAAATTTAGGGCTAGCTTCGCACAGAAATTCTTCGTTGCGTCGGATAGGGGGTAATCTCTTTTGAGTACTAAGTCCCCTACTTCTGGTTTCCAGTCTCGTCTATTCTTATCATAGTGACGCTTCTGGTTGTTGGATGCGGATGACTGGTACCTCTGTACTAAGTCATATAATTCCTCCATTTTTTTCCTGTCTTGTACAGTCGGGGTGGGGAATTGATTCTTGTCGCGCGGTAATCTTAATTCTCGCCCGTATAACAAGAATGCCGGTGAGTGCTTTGTTGATTCTTGTCTTGATGTGTTTATGGCGAAGTTGAATTCTGACAGGTATTGGTCCCATTTCTTGTGGTTATCTGTAACGAACGCGGATATCATTGTTTCTAAAAATCTGTTAACTTTTTCGGTCGGGTTTCCTTGAGGTGAGTATGGAGCTGTGCGCCGGTGCTGTATTCCGTACTTTCTTAATTCTTCCTCGAATTGCTTGCTTACGTACTGTCTTCCATTATCTGTTAGTAGTGTGTTCGGTGCTCCGTGTCGGAAAATTATGCATTCTCTTAATGCGCTTATTATGCTGGTTGTCGTTGCTGTTCGTAACGGTTTTATTTCGGTCCACTTCGTGAATTTATCGTGAAATACGATTATCCAGCAAAATCCTTTTGTTGAGCGTGGTAATGGTCCGATTAAATCGGTACTTACTATTTCCCACGGTTCTTTCGCGTTCTTTATATGCATGACCCCTGGTTTTTGTTCTTGTGATGGTTTGTGTACTTGGCACACTGTGCATTTGCGCACGTACTTTGAAACTTCCCTGAACATGCCTGGCCAGTAATAGCGCTGCGCCACTCTGTTCAGGGTTTTTGCGGTCCCCATGTGTCCTGCTTCTGGGGTGTCGTGGTTTTGCTTCACGATTTCTTGCCTTTCTTCGTTCGGTACGCACAGTTTCCATTCTGATCCCGGTTTTAACTGTGTTCCGTATGCGTGATTTATGATTTTTTTGTATAACTTGCCTTCTTTTATGCACCAGTCCGGGTTTTCCTTCGGGTTTTGTGTAACTTCTGCATGTTTTCTTTCGTACCATTGTCCTGTGTTGTTTGTGGTCGCACACACGGGGTTTCGT
>NC_133476.1:10501300-10670130 GCF_025370935.1 Choristoneura fumiferana | reverse complement strand
AAAAGCCCGCACAGTTCATAAAAGTTAATCACTGTAGAGATGTAGTAATCAAATCACCTTTTCACACCTCTCCTTCAGAAAGTCACTTTTCCTCCCTGACGAGAGGGAGCAAAGTGCAACTTTTCTGTTCAAGGCTTTTTGTGCTTAAGTGTTTTATTACAAATGCCATTTTTTTAAGTTGACAATTGTAAAGCCACGTCATTTTCTATGCTGGTTGTTCTATGCTGGTACATTTAGATATTTTTTTTCAAGTTTTTTAATGCTCGGTGTGAAAAGTTTGTCTGAGCCACTCGGGAGCAGAATTATTTTCATCTTGGGCGTTAACACTTGAATGCCTCATTACGCTCAGGATTCTACTTTAGAATCCTTCGCTACATTCTGGATTCAATGTTCGCCTCGCATTAAATACACCATTTTGCTCCCTTGTGACACAAATAACTATTAAAAGTTCTGTTTACATTATAAGACAAATATAAATTATTAATATTAAATAATATTTAAACTATAACTAAAAATATATACATATTTATGTATGAGAACCTTTTACCTTCTTTTAACCGACTTCAAAATAAATAGGTTAATGTTTCAGATACGTAAAAAGTGTTGCAATAAATAAATACTGATACTCGTAAACTACGTATCTCTATTTCTACTAATTTTACATAAATAATTAGTAGTCCGGTAGATTTGGAATTGGAAAGTATTCTAAAGTAAATGGAACTTTTTGTTTGCGGTAAACTATAAAGACCCTAATTTTTGACTTTGAGGGCCTGTGCTAACTGAAGGGGGGAGCAAAACCTCACCATTTTCTGACTTATTTAAATTTTTTGATTTATTTTATAATATAAGTAAATTTTGTGCACCATATTATACCGCCATACGAGCAAAAATTAAAACATAGATCGTCCTCGTCAAACTAAGCAACATAGCGACTTTTAAAAATAATGGAGTCTTTGAATTTTCCTTTTTCACACAAGTTAGATAATGCTATCAGGTACGCCATCCTAAAACACAACTGACGCCGCCTGTCCGGTACAAACATCAAGTTTTTTGCTTTACATTGCTTCTTTCAATCTTAAAAGCGTAATAAAAATTTAAAAAAATATTATTTTTAAAAGTCGCTGGACTAATGTTGTTCAGTTTGAGAAGTATGATCTATGTTTTAATTATTTGCTTATATTACAGGCCACGCCCGTTATGACAAAGTTGTTGCCCATGAAATATAATATTTGATAGAGTTTAGCAAGCTACCAATAAAACAGTAAGATTTCTGTAACACTATTGAATATATTTAGCTGGTAGTTCTATTTACTTGACATACCCAACTGACATAACAGAAAATCTTCTAAACAAACCATAGATGAAACTAAATACTACAAACCTCTTTCATGTAAAATTACAATCCTAACACTCCCACTAATTTTACATCAAGTAAATAAAACATATTGACAATGTATTCTTCTAATGAAAAAACAACAATAATATAAGGTAAAACACAATCCAGTTAGGTATGGACAAAACTGACCTCCCACTATTTAATTAGACCCATTCGTCGTTAAACATAAAACTCGGTTTCTATTAATAGAGAACTTTTGACAAGGAAGTGCTTTTGTTAAAAAATCTGCCAACTGGCTAGAGCTTTCAATGTATTTACTGTCAATGTTCCTTGCTCAACCTTTTCTCTAATAAACTTGTACCTTACATCAATGTGTTTTGATCTCTGGTGATATACCGGATTGCAAATTAATCGTATAGCGGCTTGATTATCTACAAAAAGCTTTATAGAATTTTGGTGCTCTCCTAACTCATACAAGAACTGCTTGAGCCATAGGAGTTCCTTTGTGGCATCGCAAGCAGCCATGAACTCAGCTTCCATAGTGGATAACGCAATGGTTTGCTGCTTACGGCTTGTCCAAGTGATTGGTCCATTATTCATTAAAAACAAATAACCGGTTGTTGACTTCCTTGACTCTACGTCACTAGCATAATCAGAATCTGAGTAACCCACTAGATCAGCATTTCCTTTATACTCTATTCCAAAATGTCTTGTTCCAATTAAATACTGAATTATTTGCTTAACTGCTTTCACGTGATTAGAGTTCGGGTTATTAACATACCGGCAAACTAAATTTACGGCATACGAGATATCTGGTCGTGAGACTAAAGCCAAAAACAGCAAAGAACCTACTGCCTCCCTGTAAGGAAAACTGACAGACTCTTTCTCTCTCCATCTGAGCTTTTCAATACAACATTGCAATCTATAGGCGTAGAGCAAGCACTAGCACCAGACATATTGAACTTTTTTATAATCTGGTCTATATAATTTGTTTGACTTACACGGATAGACTTTTCAGTTCTCCTTATCTCTAATCCAACATAGCAATTCAAGTCTAGAACTTTTATATCAAAAGTTGTTTTAAGTGACTTAATAACAAAATCAAGGGTATCATTATTTGAAGCAAATATCAGCCCGTCATCTACGTAAAGTATTAACAACACCCTTTCATTATTAAGACGACTGCTGAATACACAACTATCTGAGTCCAGTTGTAAAAACCCGAATGATTTCAGAAAGCTGGTGAACTTAATGTTCCAACACCGAGGCGCTTGTTTGAGTCCATACAGAGATTTATTAAGTTTGCACACTTTACCAGCTTCAGCATACACTCCTTTTGGAATCTCCATCACAATATCTTCTTCGAGGTCTCCATACAGGAATGCTGTCTTTACATCGAATTGTACTATTTCGTAATTATATTTGGCAGCCATGCTTAATAACATTCTGATTGAATCATATCTAGTTGTTGGCGCAAATGTCTCAGAATAGTCAATGTCCTTAACTTGACTAAACCCTCTAGCACACAGTCGTGCTTTATATTTCTCGACTTTACCATCTTTATTCTTCTTAATTTTAAAAATCCACTTTGACGTAATTGCTTTTTTATCAGTTTTGTCTATGATAGTCCACGTATTATTTTCTTCATGAGCTTTAAGCTCTTCTTTGATTGCTGCTAACCATTTGTCAGACTCTTTGCATTTTATCGCCTCGTCATAAGTGGGCGGTTCGTAGGACTCAATCAAATTAGCCTCATAATTTATGGGCCTTCTAGGTCGTAGAGTCATTGTAGGAACGCCTGGCGCGTCACGTACTGCTTGAGGAGGTTCATAATTCAAGTCACTTTCATCACTGCTTCTTAAACTCTCATAACTAGTGTCACCTTCCTCTTGTGACTGTGGGCTTGACGGCTCTTCTAAAGTTGGATTTTGCTCTGAGGTCTTATCACAAGAAGATTCACCAAACTCAATTGTAACAGGTTCCTTACTGAAAGAAACATCAGTAGTTTCGTCAAAAGTTACATCGCGAGAAATTCTTACTTTATTTGTGTCAGGGTCAAACATTCTATAGTTTTGATTTTCATAACCTACTAAAATCATCTTTTGGCTTTTCTTCTCCCATTTTGTTCTACATGCGTCTGGAATATGAACATAACCAATTGATCCAAATATTTTCAGATGTTGTAAATTTGGTTTTTCACTCGACCAGATTTCAACTGGTGATATATTCGGGGTCTGGCTAGAAGATGTCCTGTTCAACAGATACACCGCACAACCCACGGCTTCTGCCCACAGATTCATGGGCAAACTGCGTCCATAAAGCATTGTACGAGCACTTTCAACAATCGTGCGTAATTCTCTCTCTGCCCGTCCATTTTGCTGAGGTGTGTACGGTGCAGTACACTCGTGCACAATTCCATTTTGATTAAGAAATTCTTTAAAATTATTATTGACATACTCTGTGCCATTATCAGAGTGTAAGATGCCTACGTTATGACCAAATTTGTTAAGTACAATAGCGTTAAATGTTTTAAAATGATCCAACACCTCAGTTTTGTGCCTCATGAAGCAAACATACAAGTAACTCGAAGCTGCATCTTTAAAAAGGACAAAATATCTCATACCTTGCACCGAAGACTCACTCATAGGCCCGCAGACATCGCTGTAGACCAGGTCTCCCGGGCCGAGCTCACCTCGATGAGAACTACGGAATGGAATACGTGTTTGCTTTCCATACATGCAAGCTTCACAAACAAATTTTTCTAAATCATTCTCGTTGCACTGAAGCTGTCCATTTTTAATCATATTTCTTATTTCTTTCACATTTAAGTGTCCAAGTCTTTCATGCCAAACCTTCAAACTTCCTTCTGAGGCTTGAACTGTATTACAACTTGCACTGATAACTGTTTTAAAATTCATTTCATAAAGATTATTCGACTTTTGAGTTGCAGTTAAAACTATTTCATCGTCTTTATAGATCAGTGCAGATATGTCTTTCTTCAGTATTACAAAACCTAAACGCATGGCGGCTCCTTCAGAGAATAAGTTCCTGCGAAGTTCTGGTATATACAAAACTTCTTTTAAAATATTAGTCTCCCATTGTCCATTAAGACATTTCTTTATCAGCACTGTGCCAATGCCTTTTACTTTAAGTTCGAGTTGATTTCCTAATTTCACCATTCTGTTGCAACCACTGCTATATTCTTGCAGATGCAGGAAGAAATCCTTTCTATAGGTCATGTGTACAGATGCTCCACTATCTAGTAACCAAACATCATCATTACAATCAGTGGCAGCACAGGCATTCTCAACTACATGGAATGCTACCATGTTACTCTTGTTGTCTTGATTGGAATTGAAAGGTCTCGGTCCTGGTTTCCTTGCACGACAATCTCTAGCAAAATGGCCGCGCTTATTGCAATTATAGCAGACAAAGCGTTGACGAGTATTCGCAGCGTCATCATAACTCTGTTTCTGTTTCTCCTGGGCCGTCACAAGGGCCACTTCGTTTTGTTCTTCAGCTGTCAGACTGGCTTCTTCATCCATGAGTCGAGCAGTGAGGTTGTGAATTGTTTGCTGAGTTTTCTCAAGCGACATCCACGCCTGTCTTAGGGAGCGGTACTTTGACGGTAAAGTACTAATAATTTTAGTAATAATAGCAGTCTCGCTTATTGTTTCACCACTATCCTTAAGCTGTTGTGCCAGGCTCTCGACTTTAGAAATATGTTGTGCTACACCATCTGACAGATTCATCTTGTAGTTATAGAATCTCTCATGGACCAACATTTTGTTGAATTCGGACTTTTGCTCATAAATCGATTCAAGCTTATCCATAATTTGCTTCGCATTCTCGCAATTTTCAATTAGCGCAATTTGTCTGTAATCCATTGCAGACGTTATAATAAACATCGCCGCGCCGTCATTTTTCTTCCACTCTTCAATTTCTTTCGTATCTTTCGGTTTCTCCATACTAATGTCTATACCCTTTGCTCGTAATGCGCATTTAATTTGGAACCTCCACTGACGAAAATTATTTCCATCAAAGCGCTCTACATTCATTTTTAATCCTGAAACTTCCATTTTCACCATTGACAAATAAAAAAAAATCACTTCATATTTCACTTTATTTTATACCGAGATAAATATACTTCACTGCTCTTTACTAGTTTTATTGATGCTGGGCCACATAACCTGATAGAGTTTAGCAAGCTACCAATAAAACAGTAAGATTTCTGTAACACTATTGAATATATTTAGCTGGTAGTTCTATTTACTTGACATACCCAACTGACATAACAGAAAATCTTCTAAACAAACCATAGATGAAACTAAATATACAAACCTCTTTCATGTAAATTACAATCCTAACAATATTACACTAATACAGCTCAACGGATTTTAATGAAATTTGGCACACACATAAATTTATAACCTAAATTAATACATAGGATTGCATAGTTTCCGCAGGATAGCGATAAAAGAATTCTTCACACACACAGTGGTGGGGAAGGGGAATAGTTAAATAAAAAATACTCTCAGAAAAATTACATAACTACTGGAGTATAGGTACATTATATACTCGTAATTAGTGGAATTTCTATTCCCACCTTGAAAAATAACCTACGTGATAATCGGTATCGAATTCTGGCACTCATTAATAAACACATTATTAATTGTTGTGTGCCCGCTTGTTTGCTGACTACTAAGGCTACCGCTACGTAAATATTTACGATCAAATTAAAGTCACGTTCTATTATTTCAATTATTTTAAAACGTGCTACATTGATTGCAAAATAAAATTTCAGTCTTGACGTTATACCCGTTTATGCTCTAAAGCAAATTGAATACCTACTAAAATTAAAAGAAAGTTCCAAATAAGATTTCAGGCAACTCGAAATTTCTTCGTTATTATTTGAAAATCTTTATACAGCTTTTAACTAATCAGTAATTAAGTCTAAATGATTTCAATTACTTAAAATTAAAAATAAAGTTTAAGTAAATAACTAATTAACGTAACTTCAAGTAAATTATTAATTTTACTTAATCACTTCAGCTTTTATTTAGCAAAATTATAAACTAATGTTGTAAAAAGAATTAAGCTAGGTACAGCGAAATGTTAAACAGTGAAAAAGTGACCATGACCACGCAATGAGCTATCCGAAGCGCTAATTTCACTTTGACGGGACCTTCAAAGCTATATTTAAACTAATATAGACTAATGTATGCAGTTATGAACCGGATTTAAGACAATCCGAGCAGAGCTAACACCGACAAGCGCCGGCGCAGGGCGCGCGGCGACCGCGCCGACAACAGTCGAAAGTGAGAACTTTCTAGGCCGCACCTTCACCAGCACGCTAATCACGCACTTTTATATCATGCCAGTTTTCTAATACAATAATATTCAAGGCAACCTGTGACATGGAAACTTTACTTATAAACCTAGTGCCGCCTGTTGCAGAGTATGTGGGTCAACTACATACAGCTACCAGGATTTCTATTTTAGTCCAATAAATGATTCACATCTGCCTTCTAAGCATGGGGTCTGAGTGGTCTGAGGCACAGATTAATAAGAATCTTCAATAAGAGGTTCTATTTTTGTTTCAGACTACGAGTATGACAAATAGACATTCATAAAGTGATTCAGTCTCATCAAGTCTCATCTGAATTTCGGAATTCGTTATCAAATTTTTATCACTAAGTACATAAAAAACGAGTAACATAAAAATAACACTTTAGTTATTAGTCAGACTTATTCGTTCAACTTTTGAGTGAAAGTATTAAAATCGTCATTAACACGAAAGTAAGACCAAATTGAATACTAATAGCAAGTTGGTAAATCTGTGAGAATTCCGATATAATTCGCGCTTAACTTTCCGATAAATGCAGGCGCTTTCTACACTTGTCAGGTCAACTACGCAGTGCGATAGTGTAGTGGAAAAGGTGAAATTTAGTGGAGCGAGAAATCGACGGGATGCGATGTTTATTGTAGCGCGGCGCGATCGGGCGTGCGCGAGAGAAACTGAAAGTAATGGCGCCGGAGCAACCCACTTTCACTGTTGCGCGCGCGCCGCCCTCGCGGCTCCCGGCCAAGCGCGAGGTACGCCACCCGCCCACAGTTATTACCACCTCGTCAAATCATCCAGTCCGATCTTTACGTACTCCTAATTTGTTCAGACGCATTCTCTTATTTTTGAGCATACTATGCTAACCTTTTTCCGCAGGTTCGCACGCGTAAACCATTAGACCCGACAGTTGAACTGAAATTCCAGGATTATACTGAATTCCCGGGGGAATTATAAAAAATAACATCATGGTCCTAACTTACGTCTCTTAGGGAACACATGTAAAAATTCACATTTCTACACTTGGGTCTTATTCGAGAAATCTAGCTATCTACATATCAAATTTCTTCTAATTTCATCCAGATGTTTTAGCGTCAAAGAGTAAAAAACACAGGCGCGCATACACATACAAACTATATATATATTTATGGACATATTTTTTATGGAAAAGTACAAGGACGAACTTAACCCTCAAAAGGATATATAGAGATAAATTCAAGATCAGAATTGTGTATAAAACAGGAAATGGTTACTTTTAGATTAGGTATAAAATCTGTATAAAACATAAAATAAATTTTATCTACACCCATATAATAAACCCTTCATTATGCGTTCAAAACCTATACCTAGATACAGAAATCTATATCGTAATTAGATTTCATACATCAGTACAGTACAGTGTGGGGCGCAGGTCGTGGGGCGGTCATAGTTTTCTCGTTGCAATGCAGTGCCCTTGGTGTAAGTTTTCAGTTACAAAATAATAATAATAATTTATTTCAGATTTCTCATATCCATAGATTGTTAGTTAGAAAGCACTTATAAGACTATGTTAGTATGCAAAACAAAATTAAGTTAAATAAAAATTAAAACTAAATTAAATTAATTGAAAATTAAAACAAAATAAAGTTAAATAAAAATTAAAACAAAATAAAATACCTACATCAAAATAGTCATTATAATACGTCTCGATCGCGTTCGCGTTAAAATCTCAATTTGTATGGAAACACGAACATCGCAAACATTCCGCTAGAGGCGCTAACGCGAACGCGATAGAGACTTATTTTGTAACCGAAAACTTACACTAAGGGTACTGGTCACTCTCAATGG
Source organism: Choristoneura fumiferana (assembly GCF_025370935.1). Classification (NCBI taxonomy): domain Eukaryota; kingdom Metazoa; phylum Arthropoda; class Insecta; order Lepidoptera; family Tortricidae; genus Choristoneura; species Choristoneura fumiferana. The sequence goes on along the minus strand of NC_133476.1, from coordinate 10,661,626 downwards.
TCCACGGAACACATGATAGAGGATTTAATATATGGAAATGGATGCAGATAAAATATTGTATGCAACTGTACGTAATTAGGCCTTAAAACACTCATGTGACCCTTTTATGAAACTCGGCTATGCCTCATTTCATAAAACCATACTTGTGTTTTAAGGACCCCTATTACGATACAGTTACATAAATAATTTACTAACTTAAAAAAAACAGTTGCAACCTTTTACCTATAGCTTCTTACAGTACTTGAATGTACCCATAACTTTATGACTCTACCTACTATAATATATAATTTTGCAAATAATCCAGCATCTTCGGATCTTTTTTCAATGCTGTTTAGTGATTTCGAATATAATAAATAATTAATAACATAAATGCAGATAGAATGATAGAGCTTTTCGAGAAAGTGTGATTAAGTGATTGTAAAAAAAAAGTACTTTTTTATGTAATATATTGTTGCAAAATACTGATTATTTCATTTTCTTTACTATACCTAGTGTAATAAAGTAAATTAACCTCTTATTTGAATTTTAGTAGGTGAGTAACAAATAATGACAATCAACAAAAATGTTTTAACGCAACACACTAAGTCATGAATAAAAGAAAACAAGCAAGTATTTTATATTATTCAATTACGTAAATATTCCATTTTTGGTAACTTTTATTTGTACACATGTTACTTTCTATTTACCAGATTCTTAACTCGTTTTCAATTGCATATTAAAGAAATCGCGAAGAAAGTATGACTTAAATTCATTATCCTTCTTGTTACTAAAGTGCCAAAAAGAATCGAAAAAAAATCTAGAAAAGAAACTGCCCACTGACTATAAAGAGGGAATTTTTTTTAAAGCTGTTGATATCTACTTATACTTCATTTATTTTAACATTTGAAAATTTATGGTTAAATTTGCACACGGTTTTGTTTTAAATGAAACAACGAAAACTATTTATAATTGTGTTAACTTCTAGTATAAACATTAATAAATACCACTAACAAATTTACATGCAGGTATTTTTAGTCCACTTGTGTTCGAAATACCGAGAAACTTGTGTTACAATTTGACCGTTAATTCAAATTTACCTTAAATTAAACGGAGTAGGTATACAGTGTGTGTGTGTGTGTGTGTGTGTGTGTGTGTGATATGTAAACAGTAAAGGCTCTATAGGTCACCAGTAATTGGGTCATGATAGCCCCGCTTAATAAAAAACAAAATTTAACTTAATCGTAAATTCAGTGTACGCCATCCTAGAATCAAACTGAAGTCGCCTGTCACGCTACAAAATATCAAACATTTCTTTACATAAATTGAATAAAAATTAAAAACTAACTATTTCTAAAAGTCGCTAAACTAATGTTGTTCAGTTTGACCAGTACGATCTATGTTTTATTTATTTGCTCATGTTACAGGCCACACCCGGTAGAATACTCTCAACGAGTAGGTACGATGTCTTATTTATTTTGGTTCTTAGTCGTAAAACTCTTGACCTCCTGCCTACCAAAGACACTTTTTTGGAATATTTTTTTGAAACTTTCAAATTATATTGCTTCGAGCTTAAGATGTTCAGGAAAAATAGAGGAAAAAATCTCCGGTTTTTCCTACTAGTTTCTCACTATGTACTTTACAGAGGCCATCAGTGTCCTATTATAATTATTTCTAAGATACCCTTCCCAAAGGAACGATATAGGCACGAGGATAAAATAAAGGCACATAGTAAAGTGCTTCCCACCGTGATACATGAAAACAAAATTCAACTGTCAATATCAATACTAATTTTTGAAACCGTTATGTTCAATGCTCTCCTACCATTTTTCCTTTCAATGTCACTGACAGAGGCGGACTTAACATTCGTTGAACAAACAATAGCGCTCCGCGCGCCATCTTTTGGTAAGTATTGAAACACTATCGATATAAACCATGTATAAAACAACCAAATAAAACGAAAAGCCTAAAAACATCAAAATTGTCATACTGATACATTTCTTCAAACATGTCCTGTATAAAGCATGTTCGTTCGTTTTCATTAAGTGGATTTGGCCAAGTGAACTTGATGTACATATTGTGTACAGTACAATGTACATACATACTAGGCTATGACGGCGAATGGCATGCGTGCCAGTTGTCGCACGCTACAAATTAATTCGGGCACGCCACTAATCATCGTATGCATGCACTTCATTGTCAATTTTATTCATGTGCATGCAGCCACGAAATCAAGAATGATGGCAATTCATAGCAAGGACAATTTTCGTAAAATATGCCACATTCACCAATATTTTTTTTATTTCTGTTCTAGGCGGTGCCAGTTTAATTGGATTGGTTGGCTGGCTGGATTGGTGGAATCGGTGTTTAGTTGGATTGAAAGTCTGAATAAATATTATTTTTATTATTATGTATTTTCTTTTTTTTTCCTCGGCTAGCACCGGTGTACTGTTATGCACGGGCCTAAGCCAAGTGCATATCAGGTAAGTTGGTTTGAGTGGTGGGTTCGGCGGCGGTTGTTGTAGTGGTTGGCTGAGCAGTGTTTTGCGGGGCTGGATTTGTATAGATAGCGTTATATTCCTGATCAGTTTGTAAAAATTTCCTAACTATTCGGCAAGTGTTGAGGATGACAGCTTTCTGGAGGAGGTTGTATGTGTTTGGTGGCAGTTTTAAGGTATTTAACGACTGGTGCAACTGTTTGGGTATCACTCCGGTGGCAGACAAGACAATCGGTACTATTATTACTTTTTGAAGATGCCAAAGTCGGGTTATTTCATCTTTTAATTCGGTATACTTCGTAAGTTTTTCGGCTATTGTAGACTGTAAATTGTGTGTATTAGGGACAGCTATGTCTATTAAATAGGCAGATTTGTCTGCTTTATTTACTAATGTTATGTCGGGTCTATTATAGTGAATGGTTCGATTATTATTATTATTATTATAGTAGATAAATACAAGTTAATTTTGGTAAAAAAAATGACGTCCTCTATGTAGGTAGTTACTGACTTGATCTCATTTACTAGTGTATATAACAAATTATTATGTCACTTAAGTAGGTTTACAATGCAAACGTAATTCAGCAGTATAATATTTTAAAGCAACGAAATTTTTTACGTTACTTTCGAATTAAAAATGGGGCTAAATGTGTATATGTAAATCATAGCAAAAGAAACTGCTTGGTAAATTTTACAATGCACGTATCCGGCAGATGGTAAAACTTTGTGAAACAACTCAACTACCTTTTCAAGAAAAAATAATTCTGTTTCAACGCTCAAAAGCCTTTAATTTTAAACCACTTAGTTTATGCAGTCTGGACAAAACAAGTTACCGATCGAACTAAATAAAAGAAGTGCCCAGACGCGTTTAAAAATACTGGTTCCCAATCACGGGAGACATACCGACATATCAACATACAGTAGGTATACGTATATGTTCCCTTCTTAATTCCCGAGGGAGGCGGGCGCACGCGATAGCGCTGCGTGGCCCAATTTACAGCCTCAAAGAAAATAAACCTTGTAATGTGCTTCAAATTTAATTTGTGAACAAATACAAAATTTGGTAGAAGGACGGGAAAACGTAATGAAGGTGAACAATAGTATATTTTATCTTGAGGGACAAAAGATATCCATAATACACCCGAGGCAGCAAGCCGCCAATGCTCGGAAAGACCGAGGGAGTTTATTTTTATCTCAAAATACAGGGATTTCTTTCGTTCGTAATTTTTTTTAATTTGGCATAATTTGTATTAGCATAATAGTAAAGTCGCATCGTAATACTTTGGCTACTACTTTCTTTGGCATATCACGGTTTTAGAATAATTTTAGTTTGACTAATATATATTTGACTAATTTGTATTAGGCATATTATTATTTAGGCTAATAATTATTTGTCATATTTTTCAGAAACCATAATTTCAGTTCCAACATTTAATTAAATATAAATTAGGTTAGGTTAGATTAGTATGCTCTCGACCTCGCATTTGTTCCTAAACATAATTATGACATTTATGTTTTTGTAACGATGCGAGCTAAATATTGTCTTTTTGTATTTATGCTGTATACGTATGATGCTAGTCTATGTGAGTGACGATTATTCTCTCAATGTTTATGCTTTTAAATGTTATGCGTAGTAATTTATGCCTAAAGATGATTATTCGGCAAAAAAAATATGAGTTAACAATATTATTATATACGATATTGATTTTATGCATTCCAACAACAGTGAACCTATTTCCAATTAGGTCTCTTTGTCACCAAGTCAGGTCAGTCAGGATCTGATGAGTGGATCCTAGGGAAATCGAGGGAATTATTCAAACATTGTTGTGATACCTATGATGATTTGAGTATATTTATAGTAATATAGTATTACTACTATAGTATAGTATTACTGTATAGTGATATTTGTAGTAAATTGTCCATTTGCTCTTTGACATAACTATTTGGTGAGGTGGAATTGATGAAGGAAACCACAAATAGCCAGTAGCTCTATTCAATAACAAATATTACACGGGTTGACATTAGGTTATTTTAACTTGGTTGCAAGTAATTTAGACTCGTCTCAATGCACATGTTGAAATGGAATGAATAGTGAAGCTCTAGGAGAGACTCTTCAAAAAATAACGTTTCTGCATCGGAAAAAGTAATATTTTGTAACAGGTGACGGGCAGTAGCTGTTACGCTATTGTCACTTAGATAAGTTACGCTAAAAAGCGAGAAAAAAATAAAACAAAAAAATTACCGACTACAAAAAAAAACCTTAAAAATAATTTTCTACCACTTTGAAGTCGATGCCTCAGCATGTCTTTATTTTCTATAAAATGTAAGACAGTAAGTATATCACTATACCTATTTTATGTTACTTTCCACATTTTATGTTACTTTTCACTTTAACTACGCAGATAAAAATTGTTAATAAGTACCTTGAAACTTATTTAACTTGGTTAAAAATCTAAGTTCTAAGGAATTGCTTGTGCAGAATCATAATTATAATAAAGAAAAAATTGCGACTACTTAATACTTTATTGTACATAAAACACAAAAATAATACAAAAAAAACAACAAAACAAAAGAGTACAAAGGCGAACTTATCCATAAAAGGGATCATTTCAAGCTAACCTAAACAGGAAAGGAAAGATAGGCGAACATTAATTTATGCACAGTGAGAAGAAAGGAATACTTATAATAAATAATTACACTTAATAAACAACAATTAGTATATATATATATATATATATATATATATATATATATATATATATATATATATAATATAGGTAAGTACTTAGTTACCACTTACATTATAACGCATGTCTTAATTTTTACGTATCACTAAGTAAATGAAAGAAAAAGAAATGTAAATCAATAATTTATTGGTCGACAATGGTGCAGAATTTGGCAGATCTTTTTATAATAACGATACACTAGGAGTTCTTTGAATGAATTTAACATTCTACTCTTAAATAATGTTGTTTTTATTATATTATAATTATCATCCCTAATCCCTTATTAAAAACGGTCTGTTTTTGTAAGCGGGAGCGTATTGTATGGCGAAAGGGAGACGCGGCGAGCGACGCGCGGCGCGGGTTCAGGCGGTGTCGCTGAACCCGCGCGAGTCAAGGGCCCCGGTCGACGACCGCGCGGCCCGCGGCCCGCGTTTCGTCCGCACAAATAATAATACCCATAAAACAGCCAACTGCCCACTTTATAACGCAGGTACCTGTGCAGATCCTCCCGGCGAAGCGCGGTTTTTTTTCGTGGATTGATTTTGTTAAAGCATTGGAAGAGACGCTACAGATATATATATACTATTACTCGTAATAATGGTTGAAAGAAATTATTAAAACCACAGTAGCCAAAATAATTATATGAGGAATGTATTAAGCTACCTTTGCATTACTCTATCATAAATATTGAATTGAGTATAAGTAAGTAGCTAATAAATATAATAAAAATAAATAATGGAATTTTGACAGGAGTGCCTAATCGTAGCGCTGTATTCATTACTTGGGGTTTAATTTAATTGAAACCTTAAAAATATACTTTTTTATTTACTAAAGGCTATATTCTGTCATTCATTGTATTATGTCTTCATTCTTGTATGTAAAAACATATTAATCTTCGAATAAATAACTTTGAATTGGAATTAAGGAGTATCCTTCAATAGGTCACAGTACGACATTAGATCAATAGTTACATAGAAATGCAAAATAATCGACACCGACACATCGTGGATTAAATCCATTGTATTATTATTTGTCCATAAAATCTAAATGAGTTTGAACCCGAAAGAAACCGAGTCGCGTCTCCGTCTTGCCTTGCGCCGAATAAATTAGGTAAGTACTTCCCTAATAATGTCCCTAAAACTTTGGTGATATTATTTACAACGAGGGACTAAAAAGAATCAATATATACTTGAGGTTTTTAATAGGGATGATGGGCCGAATATTGGTTTTATATTCGGTTCAGTTCAGTTTCTTTATTTGCTTTCAACAGATACAAGTATCATGCAAAATTGTGTACAATTAAAATAAACTTAGCCTAAATCATGCATATACAATTCAAAATGAAATACTAATTTCACAAAAGTATTCGGCATATTCGGCTAAATCACCGAATGTTCGGCAAAATGGTGCTCATCTTTTTACTGTATTGAACCATGAATGAGATGAGTGTTAAATGTGTTATCGATGAGTTACGGTGAGACTTTATGTTCTTGCTGACACTGTAGCAGAAAAAAAAGGCTGTTTTGATAAATTGAAAAAAGGCTGTTTTGTTATAATAAAATAATATGTTAGTATAATCAATGATGTCTTTATTGTGCGAAAAAAAGCCAATTTTTTGTTTAAATCAAGAGTTGCATATTTTATAGTTTCTACTTAGGAATCAATTATGCCGATTATTCGGTTCGGTAAAAGTTTTACCAAACATTCGGCCGAAAATTCGTATTCGGTGAACCCGTGTTCGGCCTATTTCTAGTTGTTAACCGCCCGAGCAGTAAGGGCAGCTATGAAAGTCTGAGGGTATTTATTAATTAATGGTTTTTTTACTCTTAAGGTGAAAATTAAATAAAAACTATACCTATGTATTTTTCACTTCGACTGCGAGAAAATAAACAAACACTGAACTACAAAATCACATGTCTATATCACATATTATAATCTATGAATTCTGAATACTAGGTATCTAATCTACCAACTTACGACTTGTAATGCACTAGTATGGCGAGGCGACATTAGGCTATATTGACGTACTTTTAGAGCATGGAAAGATGGGAAATTAAAAATAAATCTCATATCATTTAAACCCGTACCAACTTTCTCATATTGATCTATCTACCCGTTTCAGTACATCGATGAATGATGTCCAATTTTTCTTTCAATTTCTTTCTTAACAAGAAATGACTTAAGAGGCTCTGTATAATAATTATTAAAGACTATTTTGATATAAATTTGAATCTAACATAAATATTATCGAATTATCTGCAGTACTAGTTTTGCTAAACATTTAGTTTATTTGTATTTAAATAATTTAATTGATGTGCAAAAGTATACAAAAAATGATGAGAATAAATTAATAGGCATTTTTTTATTTTATATGTTATTAATAATATTCCTAAATAAATTATTACCTACCTAACTTATTAAATTAATAATTATATAAATTATAATATAATATATTAATATTAAATCAATTTGAGTAGTCAATTAATTTATGTTTCCTACTTGGCTTCTGCTTGAACTCAATTTTCCTAATTTATTCGAGAACTTACAGAAATCCTTCTTTGTTTACGTCTGATATTTCAGAATTCAGTCGGTTCAGTTTATTCGAAGATATTATGTAACTTAAGATACTTATATTATAAAAATAAGTTGGCAACAAGAATTTCTAAATACCCGTGTTTATTTACGAATGATGTTTATGAAAATTATGAACTTACGAGTACTGCACAGATAAATAATATAGATAATGATGTCATGTTGCTCTAAGTTCTAACGAAATATTGTTCTATTCTACAAGTACAAGGTACGAGTCGAGTTATGATTGGGCGTGCGGTGTCGCGGTCGGCCATCGAACCCGCTATGTAGGGTAAGCTCTACGCTCGCTCCGCGGTTCACACCGCCCGGCATGCGGCAGGCGCACACGTAATAGGGTAAAGCTGTGCGCAGACGATTGGCGTCAGATCGTAATTATTAACTATAGTTTTGTGTACAATTCTACTTACTCTGAGATTTATCAAGCTCGTTTTTGAATTTAGTAGTAAAAATGACACAAACGAAACACTTCGCCATGTCTATTTGTTCCTCTGTCCGCGGCTTAGTTTGGGGACTTAGCAGCAAAAAGCTGTAATTGAGCACGAGTATACGTATGATCGTATGAACCTTGCCGACTGCATTATCAAAATAAGTAAAAAAGGTTAACTTTCCTTACACGTCAACTATAGTAGCAATCTACTACAACTCTTTTGTACAACAAGAGCAAAAATCGAGCCATTTTACCCAAGACGTTCATATAGGCACCCGAGCCGGTACGGCGAGGGTGGATAGACACGTCGAGGGGAAAATAGGTTTAATGCTCGAGTTACTCTGCTTTTCACATAGATTGTAAGGAAATTAAATAGCAACAGTGGAAACTATTGTTCACTTTCTATGTACTTACCTTTTATTTTTCATGGTTATTATATAATTTTTTTTTGTTTTATTGACTTAATTTTGTTAATAAATCAAAAAATATTAAAAATATATGTAGAAACTTTTTTGTTTGTGCCAGCCATGACTGTTGACACCTGATTACCTTGGTCTTAGACGAAGATGTTACTTTATGCGCTAGGTGCATAGGAGAAATTTGTGTCTGTACTCCTGTCCAGTGATGGTGTAGAGGTATAGGTAGCACGCAGCACGAAATGCTGAGGACCTCGGTTCGATTCCCGGCGCTGGTCTCTTGTTCTGGTTTTTCTGTGCATCTATGTTTCAGTTTGTATATTCGAAATGGATTTACCGGGATGACCGTAAAAGTTACAAAATTTGGAGTTAAAATTAAAAATACAAAAAGACTCCAAAAACCAATATTTATGCACTACAGCATTAAAAAGTCATTTTATGTCGCCTAGATGCAGCATAAACACGAACTTTACGAGCATGAGAAGTGAAAAAGTCTTTTGATGTAGGTACAAAGTGTGTCGCTGAATAGTTTGGTAAGTAACTAAAAATTATTGAAAAAGAAAAGAAAAAAAACTAAACAAAAAATATTTAGGTACGTGTAGGTATTAAAAATGAAATAAAAAGAGTGTTTACATTCAATGGTCTTTCTTTCATTTATTTGCCGTGTCTATTAGAGATGTTTGATTCTTACGCCATAAAAGTACTCGTATAGGTGTACTTTTTTCAGTACCTTTAAGACTTCCAAATGGCGTGAAAATTACCAACCTGTACATAGACTGCAAGTTCAGTTCACATTATATTATAAGATAGATTACGGGATATTCAAGCATTATTTATTTCTGTACCGTTGTTGCTCTCTGCCAGGAAAATTGTGTAGGTACCTAGGGATTTTCCAATGCCAATATACGAGTAAGTCAAGAATGGATTTTCCTCATTGGCAAAGAATTAAACTATCCCTTTTTCCGTGCATCAAGACATTGGCCATCCAAGCATCTCGATAGACCGTGAAATTGTGTCGTCATAAGTCTAATAAGGGTTGTGGGCATGCCAATCGTGCCCACAACGGTGGATCCACCCTTGCCTCCCTGGACGAAGAGTTTCACAGTTCGGCCTAGTTAATAGAGTCCAATGCATGGTGTAGTTCCTTACCTACTTAATCTAAGAGCTTTTTGAAACGCCTAGGTTCTTATTATTAATTTCCATAATCTGGGGGCACGCTAGTGCCCCGTCGAGCGCGAAGCAAACACTGCCGTACCATCCTTTACTGGAACAATTTTTCCGCATTTTCAGGCCCCTATTTGAGAACCTCTGGATAAGACCAGAACGCAGAAATTTTCGTCATCCAGTAAGCTATAATCACATACTTAAAACCCAAAATTTCAAGTCTGTAGGTCATTTAGTTCCGAAGTTAAGCGAAAGCAAAGTTTCGCATTTATGACACTCACTTGCAATATCTTCTTTAGTTACTGCAGCGCGTCACAAGGAAAACTGAAAGACACATTCAGATCGAAAACAAAATGTAACGAAGTGAAGAAAGGACAATCGAGGCATCACGTCGACAGTTTGTCAGAGGTTTTATTGGCAAGCCGTGACCGTAAAACGTCTGAAAGGTATTCGTAACAACAGCGACGTCACCTTCGGAGATTCTATTTGAGAGACCGTTTCGGCTAACGACCGCTCCGCGAGAGGTTAATCGTCGTTTACCTGCGTGTAGCCGTGTAACTGTCGGTGCGGTGCGGGCTTTGTTCGCCGCTCCCGGCCATGATCGTGGTCGCTCACCCGAGCCCGCACTAAACCCGCGGCTTTATTGAGCGGGGGCGGCTGCTGTCCGCGAGATTTGTGTAACGTCCTCAAACTACCCATCCGTCCGACTCTGAGCCAACACATAAAGATCCGGACTTACTCACATCGCTTAATGCGGTGAATAGGTACATACCTGGCAGGATCAAGGACTACAGTATATATAGGGAGACACTGTATGCGAGGCACTGTATGGCACTGTATGCGAGGAGTTGCAACGTGCTGCTGTAAGAGTCATACTAGGTATATTAACTTTTCGTTTGTATTTTTGTATCCAATCGTTGAATGACCTGGAATAGAAATACGGTGTCGCACCGTACCTAACTAAACCGTAAAGATATATTTGACCTCGATTATACATACATACGGGGTGTCCCGTAAGTTGCACGACAAACCTAAAGCTTTAACAAAAGTGTCACCAGTTTCGAGTTAAATAGTTTTTTTTTTCGATAACTCGCACCCACACTAAGCTTTTCAGTTGTATTCAAAGTTTACAACTTCTTATTATTTGTTTCATTGCAAAAAGATCTTGAATATAGTAGATTGTTCAACAAGGGACTAAAACAAGCCATAATGACACGAGATGTTTAGCCGAGATGTTTATAGTTCGAGTGTCATTATGGTTGTTTAGTCTCGTGTTAAACACTCTACTTTTCACTTTGAATGCGAGGACAAAAAACGACGTTCTGTTAAAATTTTAAACATTTTCTGTTAAAATTACTTTTTAAAAACGTTACGACTAATGGAGATCTGCCCAGAATTCAAAGATAAAAAAATTGTTCCGGGGTTTTTTTCCTTTTTTTTGTTGTAAAATGTAAACATGTTGTAATGTTTGTTTACAACAAAAAAAAAAACAAAAATGCTTGCTTGCATATTTAGGCAACAGACTCAAAACTTCAAAACTATTTTAAAAGTAATTGGACTAATGCATAATATCAATTTAATTCATATTCGTAATCATTAATTGTGTTTCACGAAAATAAATCGTGTTTTTAAAATATTTTTGCACCAGTTTTCATTTTGAGGTTACCTATTTCCACGACCTAAAAATTGTCTATACACACACAATAACTGAAAATGGCGATAATCCTTCATTCACAAACACCGTGATTGCTGTTTAGGGGTTTCCAAAGTAAATTAAAAAAAAACTGTAATCCCTAAAGGTTAATGAGGACCTTTAGTCCCGATAGGTATGCAGAGACTAAAGTAACATTTTAAGAGCATGAGAAGTGAAAAGTAATTAGGTATATTACCAGATGCTAAATAGTATATATTTTATCGAGGGACTAAACTAAGCCAATATATACTCGAGATGGTTAGCCACCCGAGCTTTACCGAGGGTGTCTATTTATCCGAGGGTTTATATTGACTTTTAGTCTCGAGGTGAAAACTCTATTTTTCACTGCGATTGCGAGAAAAGAATAGTAATTTCTGTGAAAGACTTAATGCGTTTCTTATTCCTCCAGTCCATAAAACTTTCATAGGTTTTTAAATAAATCTTTCTAGATTTCGGCGGCAAAAGATTATCAATGACTTTTGCTCTTTGCTCGACGTCATAATTTATTTTAATCGTTTATGTTATGATTTACGCTCCACAACAATTTCAACATTTTCGCGGTAGGTAAGTATTTTTTTCCAACCAGACACAGATATAACAAAATCGCATCGGCGAAATGGTCCATACACAAACTGGAATAAATAGAATGGCGCCACCTTCTATGCGGAAAAAGCGTAGAACTAAGACCACGTAGACTAAGAACGTAACATTTTCGTCATGAAAATGGTCCACACACAATCTTATTTTATGCCAAAAACTAAGCAAGTACTGGCTGTTTGAATTTATCTAAGTCACTCGAAGTAAATTAAAAAATTAATTACTTTTACTCCCTTCCCTAGGGACTAAAGTACTCACTTTACTCCCGCCTCTTAAGGCTATATTGACCTACTTTTAGAGCATGAGAAGTTAAAAAACCTTTAAAATGTTCTCGTTCATTACCGACGATTATTTTAGACGACCAGATGGCCTAGTGGTTAGAGAACCTGACTACGAAGCTTGAGGTCCCGGGTTCGATTCCCGTGTCGGGGCAGATATTTGTATGAAAAATACGAATGTTTGTTCTCGGGTGTTGGGTGTGTATGTATTTAAGTATGTATCTATGTATTTAAGTGTGTGTGTGTGTGTGTGTGTGTGTGTGTGTGTGTGTGTGTGTGTGTGTGTGTGTGTGTGTGTGTGTGACTAACGTGTGAGTGTGTGTGAGCGCTAGTAGGCTGGCCGTGAAAAATAACAAGTTCACAAATTAACCGATGCCGATAATGAATTTACTTTTAGTCGTAGCTCAAACACTTTAATGTCACTAAATATTAATATAAAACAATGCACCTGTAAAATTCACGAATACTGGCTAATATATGCAATACAAAATATATTGCATCCTTATTGTATCTAATAACTGGTGGACAAATATCTACCTACCTATTTAGTTTTATTTACTTAGTTCTTGTTACTTCACGAAATATTCAATACAACATCACCCACATGACTCTTACTGCTCAGAACAAAATACCAGGCGCAATATCATTTATTGCAGCATATCAAAATCAAATATAACTATGGTTTTTCTTTTCACATCCAAAGCAAAGCAAACACCCAAGTTACTTATAAAATAGGGGATTATATTAATGAAGAATGTTGGCAGGCAGGCGGGAGCGTGGGCGTGGGGAGGCAGGGTGTCCGGGAGGCCGGGGCTCGTGTACGGTGCACTATAGCATTCGTAGCTATGCTTTCTCTGTATCTACCAACATATATCCTTTGCAGAAACTTTCCTAGAAAGGTATTGCGTAATAGAAATTTCCAGGAATAAGCCTGATAAAGAATTATTTTAACTTACCGATCGTGTACGATAATGATGATGATGATCTTAGTTTATCCGGTAGGTACTCAGGTCGATTAATCTTGGTTTTTTTTTGGTTGTATTTATCTCGGAAAAAATAACCATGTGCACTCTTTATACGCAATTGGCGTACACGTGGCAGTAACGCGTATGAAATTCGTTACGTACCGTAGTTACTTGATATAAATGTAGATGGTCAGTTAATATTTACTGGACTATATACCAGTTTAACATGTTAATGACTAAATAAGATGTCTAGATAGAAATAGACGATTAGTATGAATTACCAAGTTAATTAAAATAACTAGGATATGTACTGTACGTTAAGAACAGCGTGAATGAACTTTTGAATTCGCCATAAATATGAAAATCAGTCAAGTATTATCAAACCAGTCTCTGTCAATTTGGCTTGTCCTATCACAATAGACTTACCTATATGCAGTGTGTAGATAAAGTCCATACACTAAACCCTGTGACGAGCACCGAAACGTACCTACTTAGACTGAAAAAAAAACCTAGTAAGTACTGCCGCCTTTCGCAAAGCCTAAACGGGCCAGCAAATGCAAAACAAAGTTGCACAATAAGTATGTTAAAGATAAGGCCAAAATACTCATAGCCATATAGTGAATCCTGCCAAGAAAAATCTTTGACATTTACTGTAAGAAATTTCCACGGTGTGTCACATCGTCATCTAATCAGTAAAGGAGGAAATAGGTAGGTACTTTCCAGAAAACACTGCGTAGTTTAAATAGGTAAATAGGCTCAGTACAAAAGATTCCTTGTTATGGCTGAGCTATATACGTGAATGTGACCGAGTGGAATGAAACCCGCGACCTTGCGAGGGCGAGGTCACGCCGTCCCCTCCCCACCGCCCGGCTACCTGCGCCTCCGCGGACGTCATTCGGGACGGAATGGAACCCTCCGCCAGACCTAACTACGACGCTACAGCAACACCGACCTTCATTTCCAAAACAAGGTCGTGGCTATGCTAACGTCGCATGTAATCACAATAAGTAGGCACAATGTTGATGTTTCAGGCAGCAGGCGGCATTACTCAGTGGATATTTTAATACATTACCTACTTCTAACCTACACTACATTCGGAAATTCAGAGGGTAAGTATTCATTATGCACTGCTAACCAGGCAATGATAGGGAAGGTACCTAAGTCACCATACTTAGTCTGTACAGAACACTTTACACTACGTATAGATGCCAGTTGGTACTAATGTGCAATAAATTCAGGGATCAATGCAATAGAATAATTCAAACTAATACCTATTTGCTTGTAGGTGAAGTACCTATAGTAAGTATTGTATTTGTGTGATGAGGCGGCCGGGCGCGGAGCTCGCGGGGCGACCTTGGCCGTGATCGCGCTCGATATAGCCGGCCCACCTCACCCTTCGTTTACCGCCTCGCAGCATTCACCCTGGCTCCGACCATCTCTTACCATATCCTATGTCTATTTCAAAAGCCTCCTACGATTTAGTCACAGACTGGTGCCGATTAAAGATATCGGAGATTTGATCTTTCATAGTCAAAACACGAATATTAGCTACGTTCGCCATTGACGGAGCTAGTGTAATTTTTAGGGTTCCGTAGCCAATGGCAAAAACAAAACCCTTATGGATTCGTCTTGTCTGTCTATCTGTCTGTCCGTCCGTCCGTATGTCACAGCCACTTTTTTCCGAAACTATAAGAACTATGTATACTGTTGAAACTTGGTAAGTAGATGTATTCTGTAAACCGCATTAAGATTTTCACACAAAAATATAAAAAAACAATAAATTTTGGGGGTTCCCCATACTTACAACTGAAACTCAAAAAAAAAATTTTTTTATCAAATCCATACGTGGGTATGGGTATGGGGTATCTATGAATAGGTCTTCAAAAATTATATTGAGGTTTCTAATATCAGATTTTTCTAAACTGAATAGTTTGCGCGAGAGACACTTCCAGTGGTAAAATGTGTGTGCCCCCCCCCCCCCTCTAACTTCTAAAATAAGAGAATGATAAAAAAAAATATATGATGTACATTACAATGCTAACTTCCACCAAAAATTGGTTTGAACGAGATCTAATTAGTTTTTTTTTATACGTCATAAATCGTAAAGTAAAGGAAACTTTTATATTATGTTACTTGCTGCTACGGAACCCTTCATGGGCGAGTCCGACTCGCACTTGGCCGCTTTTTTTAGCTAATGAGCAAACGTAAGTGATTCCCATCGATGCCAATCTTAATAACATGCCTGTTTATACAAAGACGAATTAGTAGGCAGACGGCGTAGTTAGAGCGAATAAGAATCGGGCATCGAGGTCGGGGAGCCGGTGTTATTATCATTTATATGGCGTGTCTGTCCCTGAACTCTGGCTGTTAAGCGCGAGTGACGCACGTGGACTCAAATACCACTGGCCCTGACCTCTGCCGTAAAAATATCTCTAATGTCGAGCACCACCCCACTCGACGCTATGGCACATGAACCCTCTTTGCTATAAGTATAAAAATGATAGTTATGTACGAAAATGGGCATTTCCTCCCCACTGGCAGTCTGCACAGTACATAGGTACGAGAGTAGGTATATGGCTAATTATGTTTATCTAATCAACAGATGAAGTAAAACATACCTAACATGAAAAAAAACATTTCATGCTGCCTAAAAATAATATAATACCTAGGTATGACTAGATCAGCAAAATTAAAGTACCATTTTAAAGTGATTTTTTATAACCAAAAGTTAGTCTTAGGTACTCTCCTTTTAGGCAAATGAATGAATATTGCTTGTTTTCATTTAGTGCACGACTTGGCGGGGGCACGATTGTCTTAATAACATGCATGATAAATCCTAATATTCTGTGTACATATGAAACGCAGATGAGCAAGCACTTGGTCGGTTCATTATTTATGACAAATGCAAGGGTAACGAAAACGTGATGAAACAAAGGGAACTATTAAAGGATTTTAACAAACTAGCTTTTGCCCGCGACTCCGTCTGCGAAGAATTCGTTTATCACTACCCGTGGTAACAATGAAACTTTTAAGAATAAAAACTATTCTATGTCCTTGCCAGGGTCTCGAACTGTCTTCAATTCAAAGCGAAGTTTAGCGGTTTAAGCGTAAAGAGGTAACAGACGGACAGACATACTTTCGCATGTACTAACGATTTATTTAGTAACTATGAAGATTTGTAACTCGAAAATTGACGACACACAAAAATTAATGATTAAATAAAACACTTTGAGGAATACTTACAAATGAAATGAGTAATCTTTATGAAATTAAATATATTTCAACAATTACATATCATACCTAGCTGTCCGCTTAAATTTATATAATACGGTGTACCTTTTATTTCGCCTTTTTACCTTTCTTTTTCTGCGGCTTGTTATTCTTAGCCGCCTTAGTATGCTTCATGGGCTTACCCTTCTTGCCGCGGCCCTTAGTTTTCTCCTTGGCCTTCTGTGCGCGAAGATCTTTCTTCATTCGAGGGTCAACTACTTTATAATGCCCCTTCACTCCGGTCGGTCGCTTCATACGCTTGGCTGTTGTGTGTTTCTTCGCAACAACGTATGTCACCTTTTTCTTGCCGTCTGTCTGCGCCTTTTTGTACAGTGTCCTTATTTGCTGGGACTTCTCACGTTCAGACATTTCAGCGTTTTCAATAACGGCCTCAACCTTCTTCTTTGCTCTCTCCATTTTCTTGATCATGCGCTTCTTCTTCCTGGCTTTAGCTTCTATTACTTTCTTTATTGGCCTCGCATTTATTTCTTGTAATTTCTTTTTATATTCTTCTGTATATGTCTGCAAAAGAATAAAATAAACAACCTGATGAATCCGATGATACTAATGCAATTACGAAATGATATGAATCCCACGTAACGGATTTCTGAATCTGCGTCTGAATTTTGTCTAGAAATACAATATCCACTTTACAAACTTTGGCCCATATGAAAACGACATTATTTGGGTATAACAAAAAACGTAATAATGTGAGCGATCAGCTACCACCAACTACATGGCAATGTGCCATATTCTCAAAGCAATAAGGACTGGGTTAATCCTAATGGCCGATGTAGCCCTTCAAGACCAAATTTATCCGATCTTATGGTACAGATTTTATCAGTTACTACGAAATTTATCGTATATTTACCTCAGGAACAAGAATTTCTTTAGTCATATGCTTTTTCTCGTCTTCTACAAACCAGTCAGGCAAGTTCTTGTCGTTGAAGGCGTACCGGTTCCATGCGTCATCTATAAGGTCCCTCTTGAACTTCTTGGATGTCGCGATCATTGTTCCCAGGGCCATAGTCTCTGCATCCATCTTAAGAGTCTTTTTAAGCCTCTTTAACTCTGAAAGAATTTAAATATTAAAATGATTCTGCTCGCATAAAATTAATTTTACTGGTTTCATCAAGTACAATTACTCAGTAGAAATTTGAAGAGCATTGGGAATATTGGGATAGAACCGAAAGGGAAGGGCTATTTGTCTTAAAAGGCCTTAACTTAATGTATACATAACTATCTTAGTCTAGTGAGTTTAATGTATACATAGCTCTAGTCTTTTGGCGCATGTGGCTTTGAATGTTACTTAAATCCTTTATATCTGTATAATAAAATAAACTATTTCTCACAGAATATTTTACATGGTAAATTTTACTACAAACCTGGGTCTTGTGACACAACTTCAAAGCTCTCCTTCTTATTCGCTTTGCTGCCTGCTTTCCCCGTAGTCGGCGCTACGTTCTCTTCAACTTCATATTCACTGGCTGAGGAGTCATCATCAGAACTTTCAGAGTTTGAACGTTTCCTTTTCAAATCATTCCTATCTGGCGTTGTTGTTTCCATGAGCTCATCCGCAACAGCTTTACCTGAAGATAGAGTCTAATTTATTGTCTTATCCAAAAGCATTTCATTTCCTTTATGTACAGCCTGCTTATTGTCGAACGCACTCAGAATCGCAATTGTTTTCACCACATCGCATCTTTCTGTCACACGGTATAGAAAGAGGGTAGAAAGCGATGGTGATTGCGATTGCGAGCGTTCACGCTTTAGACGATATAGCCTATATACAACGATGTAGCACAATGAACACAAACCTTTTTCCTTATAAGTTTTGGCAAGTTTGTCTAAATCGACGCCCTCGTCATCGTCCTCTTGTATATCCTTGAAACAATCTTTCTGGAACCAGAGTTCGGCCTTCAGGGAGCGCCTAGATACCGGGTCCGAATTGTCCAAATCAGTAAGGAGTGGGTTGTTTTTCGGGATTTTTGGAGTTTTGACAACCTTACTGTTCTTTAAGGTATTTAGTTTCGTTATTTTGTCAATTTTCTTTGACTCTTTTTCTTCATCAGAAAATGCTGTAATAAATTATCACCAATGTACTGATGTTGCTATTATGTACCAAAATACATTGATAGAAATACACATAATTATCTATGCTAATATTATGCAACAACGAAGTAAAACTCTGTATATTTGTTGGTATGAAAGAAAGGGGAAATATCTAAACATGTGTTATTGAAGTATTTAGTATATAGTAAAAAGTATTTTGAGAACTATCTCTCCATATATGGGTATGTTACAAGATTTATTGAAATGGATTATCCTGTGAGATACATAAATATTTTTTATATTATGTAGAGTTAATACAAACAAACCTAATGTTTCTTTATCGTTTTCGCCTTCGGAATCACTTTCCATTTCCAGTTCACTATCAGAATCTTTATAATAAAGACCAGATTTATCCAACTTTGAAGCTTCTACGTCATACTTTACATATTTCTGCTTCACTCGCAGCTCATCATCAGAATCATCACTTGGATCTGCCACGAGGTCTGGCTGCTGGTCTATTGTGCGAGATAATTCCTAAAAGAAATAAGGTTAGACTCTGTTTACATTAATCCAGTGAAACTGTTCCAGTAGTCATCGTTGCGGGGTAATAACGAGCTACACGAGGTCGATCGAGCGCCGCAGTGTCACGCTTCTGAAACTATTTTACTGGAATAATGGAAACAGGGCCTTAGGGATTAAGAGAAAGTTAAAAACATTGTGACCACAAAAATTGGGTAGTTTCCTGGATTAAAAAAAAAACTATTTAATCCATCAGTTAGATTGTTAGAAAATATTGGACACATGTATACTTTATAAGGAACCGACTTTGGCTATATATTTTTTTCATATTTTTTTTATGTTACCTCAGAACTCCGTCATTTATGATCCAATTTGAAAAAAAAATTTTTACTTTGTTTAGGAATGCCTTGGATCCTAAGGAAATCGAGGGAACTCTTCAAATATTGTAGGGACCCTATGGTCATTTGGATATATTTAGTAGTAACTCATGTATTTGCTCTTGAAAATCATCATTGGGTGAAGTGGAACTGATGATGAATACCACATTTGGCCAGCGGAGCTACTACTCAATAACAAGTACTTCACGGGTTGAATTTCAATTACTTTAACACAGTTGCTAAGCAATTTATGCTCATCATAATACATAATGGTGAAATGAAAAGGGTGGTGAAGCACCAGGACTCCTTAATAATGAACATCTCTGCGCCGGAAAAAGCAATTTTTCGTAAAAGGTGACGAGCAGTTGACATTAAACTATTTTATCTTTGATAATTTACACTATAAAGCATTAAAAAAAAAATTAACATAAAATTGAACCGACTACAAAAAAACCATGAAAATAATTTTCTACCAGTCTGAAGTTGGTGCTTCAGCACGAGCCATGTATGCGAAATCTGTCATTTGATTGCGATCGCGAGCGGCACAAACGTTAGGCAATACGGCTTCTGTTTCTCATTTTCCGTATTGTAAAGAGGTTTCACAAATACGTATTAACAACGGGTATCTTTTGGGAGAAGCACATTTTGAGAAACGAATTATTTAGGAAAACGTAGTGACGGGAACGGCCATTGCGGGATTAGGTCTTTTTGAGAAACGGATATCAAGAAAACGTATCTTTTGGGAAAGCACGTTTTGGGAAACACTTATCTCTGGAAACGGATTATTTAGGAAAAGGTAGTGACGGGAACGGATATTTTGGGAAACGGACAGAACGTTCCGAAACCTCCGTTTTCACTTTTAAAAAAGTTTGAGACTCGACAATAATAAATTATTGTCGAGCTAGCGCACCAGCAATCTTTTAACTTTTAATTTTTCGCTGAGCATAAACTATGCACTTCGCCTTCTGATATGTACGGAATAATGTCAACTTTTTAGGTCATTTTTGAGAAAAAAAAACATGTCCAATATTTTCTGGTAATGTAACTGACAGACTATGAGAATTAGATTTTTCTAGGCCACTAGCCTTTTTGCAGAAAACATAATTTTGGTGTTTGCCATAGTTTTTTTTACTTACATCAGCATTCTTAATATCAGATAGTCTGAACATGTCATTGCTCTCAAGTATAGGGCCGTCATCTCCCTTTAACACCATTTTCAAGTTCATCTTCTCTGCCAATTTCTGTCTTTGCTTATTCAGTTGTTTCCTCTTACGTTTTGTTGTGCGGCGCTCCTCATCCTGGAATAATATTTTAATAAATACAAAACATGTTTTAATAAAATGAAGTTGGTTAAAAATAACTAAGAAGAGTTATTTATTTAATTTTTTTCAATTTGTTTCTAGTTCCTTGTAAATGTATTAGTTGTATTTATAGTCATAGTAATAGGTATATTACTATGTGTGTAATATTTTAGCTAAATATAAGTTGCCTAATGTGTTGGGAGACTATAAATTAGGTAAGGATATTCTTGATAAATAAATGAATAAATAATTAGTCCTAAATCAAAATAAAACATTTATTTTGTAAGTAAGCTGTAAGGGCTCTTATATTATTATGTTTTATTTATACTATCACCAATAGGTGGTTGATTGCTTTTGTCACAATTTTTTAATTACCATCTGGAATGTATAAATTGCAATAATGTTAAATATTTGTACTTACATTACTTTAAGTAAAGCCACGAACTGGAACATTTTTTTAAAAGATACAACTTTTTTTTTTAGTATTTGGTAAAATATACATAAAAATTGAAAAATTTACCTCAAGTTCAGCTATTTGTGTGTCCACTGCATCTTCATCCTTGTCCTCGTCATCTTTGTCTTC
Organism: Choristoneura fumiferana; assembly: GCF_025370935.1. NCBI lineage: Eukaryota > Metazoa > Arthropoda > Insecta > Lepidoptera > Tortricidae > Choristoneura > Choristoneura fumiferana. The sequence goes on along the minus strand of NC_133476.1, from coordinate 10,640,195 downwards.
TTTAGTGTCTTCTACTTCCTCCTCAACATCTTCCTTCTTTTCCTAAAAATTACACAAAACCATAATACATACATAGATACAATTTTTTATATTGTAGCAGCATATGAGCCATTGCATACTAGGTCACTAGGGTGGTGTCAGAGTTGTGTTTTATTTGCGCGTATAAGCTTGTGTTATGAAGCGCGTGTACGCTCATACAGACAGACAAATGTGATTTTGTTTTCTTCGAGTATTGAACACGCAGGAATGCGTGCGTATACGCACGTTCAGTTTAATATAACGCACGTACACATATACGCTAGTCTGGAACCGCCCTAAGTGGCAGAAAATAATGGCTTGGCTAAGTATATATGTATATTTATATATACATATATATATATGCACGTATTTGTTTTATTGACACTATAGGAAACATCTTACAAGAATCACGTCATGCTCCCTGGAAACCCCACTGTCTGTTTTGTGATTTATTAAGACATACAGCTGATGTACGTAATATGTACTGAATTAATATCTACCTAAAAAAAGTACCTCGCACTGCAGTTATTACTGTCAAATAAGTTGGTTATGGATAGTTAAATTACTTAATTGTTGCCAGGACGCGAGTAACTCCATTGCAGCCAACTGCTGATTTACTTAAAAACAATGTGCCGGATTAATACAAAAGTTTGTACATATATAATGGGATTATACACATTTAGGTCTTAAGGTTGATTCTGGTGCCCGAAATCATACTAAAAAAATAATAGAGAGAGTTGAAATTTTATAATGGAAAACTAATACTGAAATATTATACTTAATGTATCCCTTTTCCCAACCACCTTTGCGAAATAAGATAGATCACATAGGTACAGCAAAGCCAATTTGATTTCTGAGCCACTATGGAATTAGCATAGTAAATAATTTTCTGTAGAGTGGCCTAAGAATAAAATTGGCTGACTGTACATGCAAACATGCAATCATAATCTTATCTTGTTGTACCTATTTTTTGTAGCCAATGTTATCCCTAGGACACCACAGAACCGCGTCGTACTGACATTTAACGTCATTCGATGAACATATTGTTACAGACAAATAAAATTATTATATGTACAAAGTTTTGTATTAATCCGGCACATTGTTTTTAAGTATGTAAAAAAAAATAGTTTATTGTACTCTTGATTCTATTGAGGTACTTTTTTTAGGTAGGTTGTACATCAGCTTTGTCTTAATAAATCTCAAAACAGACAGTGGGATTTCCAGGGAGAATGACATCAAGAATCATTACTCTTGAATTTTACCAGATACAATATAAGGTGAGATGAGAGGCCTTTGTCCAACAGTAAAGATCTGTCTTCTAGGTGATTACATAAATACTGTAATTAAATGTAGGAAATGTAAATTTTAATCCAATTTAATACCTGTACATTTTTCAATTCTTTCATATGCTTAATCCAGGTCAGCAATGCTTTAAGGTCTTTCCTGCCCAATACTTTAATATCTTGACAGCATTCCTTGATTTCAGAAGTGGTTTTAGGATGACTTTCTATTTCTTTATCATCCAGTACAATCTGAAAAAAAAGTAATCATATAGTAATTCAAGTAGAAATAGATAGTTTCCATGTGTTTTAGTTATTTCCTTTAATAGTTACTTTATTAATATACTTAATTAAAATTAAAAAATCAAAAACCCCCACTGCCAAAACTAAAAGAAAGAAAATAATCCTAGTGGTCTAGAAAACTGTTAAGTAGCTAATTTAAAGTTCAACAGTGGGGACCCATTACTAAGAGTTTTTGAGCGTCACGATTTAAATGGGTCCCCACTGTTGATCTTTAAATTAGCTACTTAACAGAGTTCTAGACCACTAGGCTTATTTTCTTCCTTTAAGTTTTGGTAGTCGGGTTTTTTGATTTTTTAAATTTAATGTTTCATTTTACACTTTTTTGATATTTATGTGAAAACGGTAGATTAAAAGTATTATAACCCTTACATATTTAGAATGGGCTAATTATTAACTTTTATTTGATACCCATATTGTTACAATACAAATTTTTTTTTTTTAATTCCTCCGCCATATTTTTTTTGGCAGACGCCATATTGAAATATTATATAGCCTATGTCACTCCAAAAGTTGTGACGAATACAATGATACCTCATATGTTAAAATCTGTCTAGCCGTTTAGGCTGCAGCGAGGACCAAAGCAATGGACATACATACCCACACACATACATACATACATACGCTCGAAAAACATAACCTTCCTTCGGGCAGTCAGGTAATAAAAACACAACACAAGATATAACAATATGGTAGGAAACAAAATAAATAAAAACTACATAAATATACCTAACTATAAAAAGAAAAGACCAACTAAGAGGCCCTCCTGCGGCATAGACCCCAACACACTGGCAGCATTACCTCTCTGTACAGAGAGGTAAGCACCAGCTCTGGGGTCTCCTGAGGTGTCTATCAGCCGGGACGTTACTTCCTTTAGTAACCATATGAATGAAGTGTAATAATCCTTCTAACCAACTTCAAAAAAAGGTTATATATATTTTTTATGTTTGTTACCTCAGAACTCCAACATTTATGAATCAATTTAACTCACCTACCACAACAAAAAACAAACTCCAAGTACTTATAGTAAATCAAAGAAGGCCAAGCCTCATGGCCTTGTGAAATGGTAGCTATGGAATACTACTATTAGAATATTTTACAAAGAATCTTTTACGTAATTCATTTCATAGAAATATTCTTATTTTCAGTTCTTTATTGTTTACCTGAATTTCACATGCTACAATGTGTTGTTTTCCATAATATTAATTAATCATAAAGCATTTTATTTTAGCATAAACAGTTTTTTCCTCAAAATTGTTGCATTCTATAAGTTGGCAATAGTAAAAACAGCACTGTTCTATATAATGTATTTATTTTGTAAAGAGATCTCACCTGGGAGCAGCCCTGAAGCAGGTCCAAGGGATCCTCCTTGCTCATGAATTGTGAAACAAGGACCTTGTGGTGAGTAGTGTAGTCATTTTCTTTATAGCCCTCAGCTTTAGCTTTCTTTTGTTTTTCAGGATGCATTAAATTTGTATGTGGCTTTTTCACAATTTCCAAATCTTCAAAAACATATTTAGGGTCAAGGAATTTTGGATCAATTGTATCTGGTGCAATATAGCCCTGGCAAACTACAAAGATTTCAGCTGATTCATTTCTGGAAGCCTGTGGCTTTGTAGCATGGACTTTCTTGAAAAACTGTTTTAAAACCCACAATAGTGCATGGTAGTCTTTTGATCTGAAGACTTTCGTGACAAACCAACCACCCTCTCTCAAGAAATTTGTGGACAGCTTCAAAGCACTGAGAGTGAGAGTAGCTTGCTGGTATGCATCATGGAGCCAGTTAAGACCCACATTCGGAGCACCATCATGGAGCACCACATCAGCTTTCCATGTTTTAATTTCCTTTTTAATGGCAGTTTTACATTTTTCTGTAGTAATATCCTCAGTAAGACCGATGCACCCAGGGACAGGCTTGATGGGGAACAGATCTACTCCAATGACAACACTGGACAGGGGCATGTTTTGGTGAGCCACCTGCATCCACCCTCCAGGGGCTGCACACAAGTCGATGCATACTCGCGACTTTTGCAGAAAGCCAAACTTTCTATTTAGTTGTATGAGCTTAAATGCAGCTCTGGATCGATAACCTAAAAATTAAAAACTGGATAATTTGGATTTATATAATTTAATTTAGTTCTGCCATAAATTTACTAGTAGTATGACAATATGCGAAACGTGAACCAAGTCCCGTTATTTGAGCATATCAAACCGATTCTAGGGTAAGTCCTTTTCAAGTAGTTAATTCCTTCTGCGATAAGAATCTTTCAGTCTGGATAAGTTTTTGGTTTTTGGACAATGATAATAACACGCCTCAACCTTTTGCTATAAAAATACTCATACATATTAAAGAATTTCTATATTCGATAATATATACTTACCAGTTTCCTTGGCTAATTGATAGTATTTATCTTTACGCTGTTTTCCTACTTTTGACTTTTTCCCCATGGTTTCAGTTATCTATTAACATTATTCAGTAAACAAAACCACCTTGCTGCGGGCTGTTCTACGCCTGATTTTAAGGTTATGGTTTTAGTACTTTTGATTTGACAGTGACGTGACTTCGGACAATCCACAATTCCACATGACTGTATTTTTTAACTTCATCCACTGGGTGAAGCTAAAGAATCTCAGACCGCACAGCATAAGTCATTTTTGAAATGTTTGCTTTCGAATCTTGCTACTTTTTACCATTTGTCTTTGTTTAGATAAAAAGCATTTTAATTCTGCCAACACTTCTTTAAATAATATAACTAGTTACTTCTAAGGCCGTGGCCCACTGATGTATTAAACTGTAGATCCACAGTCGCGCCTCCGAATATGTCCGAGCCAAATGAGCGCCACTTTGGTAAATGTGGCCTTCTTTTTTCTCAGTACGTTGTTGTCAGTGCAAGCGTAACGATTCCCACGTGCGTCTTTAAAAAATGCAAAAATCACTCGCGAAAACGGAACAAATCTGATGGAATATCATACTTTCAGCGAGTATTTGTTGTTTTTTCTATTAAATTCTAATAATCCGAGAGAAATATTGATTTAAATTAATTTTAAAGCAATTTCTAAATTGCTAATTAAAAGATAAACGTTGCCAGAATTCCACAACATTGACAAATGCCTTGTCTTTGTCACACGCACAGGAAAGCATATCAGTAAAACGAAACAGATAAACAACAGAACATGGAACAAAAGTGTAGTGGAGTTGCCGTCACTCTATTTTATTTACCGAGTCGCCTAGCAACGGGTAGCTATGTCGTTTGAATATTTACCTTGAAGTTTGCGATTTTAATTATGTTTTATAAAAGCTTCGATAATATAATGTACTGACTGTCTGACTGTGTGGTTTATTCGTTTTTGTACAAAATAGATAAAGCAATTTATGAACCACAAACCTCAATGAAGCCAACTTTGATAAAGCGCTCGCCAAATCTACACCGTATTAATCACTATGTTTACCTATTGTTTTTTTACACTAAAAAAATCATAAGTATTTAACACTGTTTACAAGGTTTATAATACAGTTTACAATTTATTCACACTAGTCGAGCTTCTTATTATTTAATTACACAACATACGAAGTCCGAAGAATTTCCCGCGAATGAACTGTGCTGACAGACAGCCTGCAACTTTTTTTTTGAGCTGCGCGCGGCGTGCGCTGGCAATGGTTTTAGAAGCAAACAGCCAGAACCAAGGAGGATGAGAATTCAAATTGTTTTTTATTTGAAATACTTGCACAAGTGCTTACATTTCGGCGATATTTTTAGAAGCTTTTCTGTAGCTTGCCCTGTTTGCTTATTTATTTATTTATTGTTTGTTTGGGTCAAATCTTGGAAGCTAAATTTGACCCACTTCCAGTGGTCCGATCGACTTGAAATTTGGCATACTTATGTAAATTTGGTGACAATACAATAATCTGGTAGTGACAACTTGGTGGTTCTGTCAGAATCGTCTCTGCAGGAGGGAACTCCTCAATAGTTAATAGTACCGACTTGAAATTTGGTACAGATATGTAGTTTAGACGACAATTCAAGTACAGTCAGCAAAAAGTACATTCGGAAAAAAATCTTGTATTAAAATTAATTTTTTAACAAAAATTTATTACAAGCATTATATTTATTTGCAGTGTAATGTAACTATGTTTGCTCGGGTGGAATCTTTCAACTCAAATTTGAAGTGGATATCTTCAACCGATTGAGCTGAAATTTTACCCGCATGTATACTTAAATCCGATGACAATGCAATATTATTATAACATGGAGTTGATCTGATGATAAAGCTAGCGGGTGACCATAGGAACTCTGTGATAAACGACACGACCACATCGAGTTTGGACTCGTTTGTCTTCATGACGAGTACTTCGGTAACCAGGGGCATAAAGTAGGTCTCTAGGTGCAGCGTTTTGGGCTGTGCGTTGATATATCAACAGTCAGTTAGTCAGTTTATTATTTTAATTTTATATATATAGACAGTGCCGGATTAGCCCATAAGCAAATTAAGCGATTGCTTAGGGCATCACGACTTGGGGCACCATAAATAGCACCAAATTTTTTTTTGTTAGCACATAAAAGGTAAGGCTGTTTGAAAATCCGCTCGCTCGTGCCTCCCATAATCTCTATCGTATTTCATAAATATAATATTTCGTCGTAATAAATACTTATTTAAAATATCGATAAGGGGGGGGGGCATAGGCGTGCTTGCTTAAGACATCAAATAGTCTTAATCCGGCTGTATATAGATTATCTCAAAAACGGTAAACTTTTGGACTTGAAGAAATTAGCTTAAAAGTTACCTTTTAATTTTTTTTTATTTAATTGACAAAAGCTTTTATTACGAAAGTCCTCTCCGAAAGCCCGAATGCATTCTTTGTTCTACAACCTAAATTCGTCCGTCTTAAGAAACGTCAAACTCATCCAAGCAATCTTGCAACGTCGCCTTCAATGTAGCAAGTGAAATTAATCCCTCTGCCTTTTCTGATAAGGCTTACATTCATATTCGAGCATGCGTATGTGAAATTGTGGAGTTAGCTGTCAAGTGTCGAGCGTTGTGGAGTTTTGCCGCTAGCGAAATTCAACTGTAATGAAGTAAAAACTAGGTTCAAATTTCGTCACGTATTCTTTCTATTTGTTTGTGTGGTGGGATCAGTGTTTCTACGCACACGTAAATATTTTTATTAATTGTGGAATATGGCCGCTAGCGAAATTCAACTGTAACTTAGTAAAGACTAGGTTCAAATTTCGTCACGTATTCTTTTAATTAATTTGTGTGGGTGATGATTTTATTTGTTACACAAACAAATAAATAGTTCGGACATTCTTTGATGGGGATTTTGTTTGGCAATGTGTATCTACAGTTTAATACATCAGTGCCGTGGCCACATGAAATCGAAATCGCTCGACGCTCGTGCTCGTGTGTCAAATCTGGTCACGTGACATAGCGACCAAGCTGAAAATATTGAGCTTTATCGCTGGAAAATAAAACCTCTTTAATTTCGGCAAAAACACTGTTCTTTATATTTTTCATTCACTCCAATTTCTTTTATTTGTACCACCGCTCGACTGCTACTAACTAAATGATCACTAAATGATCAGCTTCCAAGGCCAAGATCAATCCTGCAAGAAGCCATCTTGTCGCTGCTGCAGCAGGGCTACTACACTACGAAACTCTAAACTCGAAGTTCGTATCGTACCGTCCCTCTCGCTCTCGTATTAAATAGTATAAGGGGCTGTTTCACCATCCATTGATTAGTGTTAACCGACGGTTAAATGTGATGCCGTCTCCTTCTATTCGAACAAAACAAATAGAGACGGCATCACACCTAACCGCCAGTTAACACTAATCAATGGATGATAGTGAAACAGCAATGCTACTACGAAACTCGAAACTCGAAGTTCGTATCGTACCGTCCCTCTCGCTCTCGTATTAAATGGTATAAGTGTCAGAGGAACCGCACGACACGAACTTCGAGTTCCGAGTTTCGTAGTAGCCCTGCAGAGGAACCGCACGACACGAAACTTGAAACTCGAAGTTCGCATCGTACCCTCTCGCTCTCGTATTAAATAGTATAAGTGTCAGAGGAACCGCACGACACGAACTTCGAGTTTTGAGTTTCATAGTAGCCCTGCAGATTTATCGCTGCAATCGAGCGACGAGCGGTGGCGCAAAGATGTGGCACATTAAGAGCGTTTTCAGATTATCCGATCCGATATCGGTATCGGACGCCGATGCGATATCGGGGCTAGCAAAATGTATGAAATATGATCCGATATCGGATCGGATAATCTGAAAGACAGGTACATGTTTTACTTGTCCCGATATCGGTATCGGCGTCCGATACCGATTTCGGATCGGATAATCTGAAAACGCTCTAACTTGTGCTCATGACAGTGGCGTACTAACTATTTAAAATCGTTTGTTCCGTATTCGTCGTGTTTCGAATTTGACGTACTCCAGATTTGTCATTTATAGTTGGCAAGTCAGTCCGACCGAGGGGCCCCCTGAGCTTGGGGGTCCCGGGGCACTGTCCCGTCTAGCCCTAAAGTAGCTACACCACTGGCTGATTAAAAAGTTCAATATCTCAAAAACGGCTGAATCGGTTTTGATAAATATGTCTACAGAACCATCGCTAGAAAACCTGCTTTGAAATAAAAAAAAAGAATTCAAATCGGTTCACCCGTTTAAGAGCTACGTTGACACACAAACAGCGATTAAACTTATAATACCCCTTTTTTGCATCGGGGGTTAAAAATAAGTTAGAGCAAATAAAATATAATGTAAGTATATGTACCCTAGACTGAGCTTAGACTATGGAGATCCATTGTCACTCCTACCTCTTTGATATGTACATACGCTACCTACGCTAACAACGTTATTTACTTACTTTGTATTGTTTTTTCTCGTTTTAGGTCTGAAAGTTACCCTTAATCCTACACTGTAGGACCTGCAGTCAACTTAATGAAAACTTGATTACATTTTGTGATCACATCTATGCTTATCTAAACTCTTTGATCTTTCCTTTCCTTCTTTTTTGACATTTTATCAAAATGACAAAAAAAAAGGTTAACAATTTCATCACAAATTAAAATTTATTCTCAATACAATATTACTTGTTATAGTAAACTCAGGTTCAGCTTTTTTTTAATATTTACAATTATTTCATTCAACTATTAGGTACTTTCTTCAGTCTACGTCGTGTTTTGCGGTGATTGGTTAGTGGTTACATTGTGGTTACTTACTACTAGGGCTGCCCTAGGAAAATAAAATCGATACATCGAACCAAATCGGTAAAATTATGTTAACTAGACAGATTAAAAGTGAAAAGTTTGATTTTTTTTAAACTGAGATCCTTCGTTCTATCACTTAATTGAGTAAAATTCTGTCTTGGAATTAATTAAATATTGTTAGCAGACTGCGCCACGATCATCGAGTATAGGTAGTTCGATCCTACAGCCTACTCTATAACATTCATTTTCTCCTCACTACTCGACTCACTTGTACTTAGATACTTAGTTAGTAGTCTGTGGAAAATATTGCATCACGTTTCGTGTGCGTGTGCCTATTTTAATCTGTGTGACTATTAAAAAACAAGCAAGAAGCGGAGCAAACATTAAACGTTACAGCAGCTGATATATTTTGGAAAAATCTTTAAGGATCCTAAATTATTTGGTGTTATTTTGCAGTGATTGAGTTTAGAAGACTTTCACAATGACGCCCAGCATTCACACATTTGTGAATAGCTTTCAGAATCGACTGTAAGTATGATCATCGACATCGTAATTCATTATCCCATTATCAAATTACTACTTTGTCTTCTCATTAGAAAATCCGTTTATTCGATCATTTCTCCACTACATTATTGTCAGTGATTACTAGATTGTTGTTATTTGAATACAATGCAAGAGTAATGAATGACTTGTCTAATATATAAAAAGTTCTCTTGTGTCCATTATTCTAGAAAGTACTACCACCGACAATAACAAACAAGTACAAAATTTAGGACACTTAGCAAAAATGATCATGAACATGTATAATGAGTACGTTTCTGGATTTACGTTTTTGTTCAAGTATTTGATTTACTTATGCAACATGTTTTTCTTGATTTCCCTTGAGTTAGATAGACGGCGCAGTTCATTGATAGAAACTACCTGGCAACTTTTTGGGAAAATCGCAAAATAAAATTAACATGCATAATATAACTTCAGTGATTCTAAAAATTAAAACAAACACTTTTGGATACTTCTATTATCTTAATTCTTATCTTTTAAATAGTAAAGAGAGGAAATTAACTTCATACCTGTTGAATGTTATCTTAAAGTTAACGGAAATCAATAGATAATTACATTTTGCATTGCACATCATATTCATAAATTATTCAACAAATTTTGTGCTATTAATATAATATTCACCTTTAACGGAACTGGCTCTTACATGATTTAAATAGGTATAGTTAATCATGGCAAGTCTAAAATTTTTTTTTTTTTAGTAGATAATTAGAAATTTATTAATTACAATTAATGAACATACAAACAGATACATTATTCAATGATTTAAATAAAATAATACTAATAAGAAGAAGACAAAGAAAACTTACCTAAGAAACCTTAACTAAATATATCTAAGATGTTACTATAAAAATAAAAATTATAAAAAGAAAACCCCGTCCAAAAGATCTGCCTGTGGCAGGGTTCCCATGATGCTGGCCGCATTACCCCTTTAGTATTAATTTGATTTTATTTGCCTTTAATTTTTGTAATAAAATGGAATTATTACACCTTGCAACTAGTTGGTGGGATATCTTGAGAAAATTTAATACCTACTTGAATATAAAATATTAACTACACATTAGTCTGAGATCTCACATGTACATATGTGTAGACTTGCACTAATCAAGTAACTAAATGAAGTTTATTTTTTATGACATGAAATGTGCTTGCAAAAGTAACATTGATGAGTTGCCTGAACAAATCAAGTTTATTTATTTATTGTAGACAGCCTTTTACACAAGGAAAATATTGTAAGGAAACCTGCACAAACAGGAGAAGCAATTCAATGGTGTGTGTAGTCAACCCTTTGTTTGCATATTGTCACTACTTTAAAAAATCTCATCTAAAATCAATCAATATTTCAAGGTACCGTAAGGTATGATCTTAAAGTTCACTCAGAAAAATTATAAATTTTGAGGTATAAGTTTTTTTAAAGTAGTGATGATATTCTGTAGACTTTACTTACAATTAGTTTAACTTTTTTTTGGCTTCAAGATTGATCCTTGCAACACACCTATCATCGGTGATACTGCAATACCGCGTAACTAGCTTTTTCCATAGGGTATAATTTCCACTGTACTAACAGTACTAACATTGTACTGTTCTCACAGTGGAAGTTAGACCTTATGGAAAATGCTAGTTACACAGTATTGCAGTATCACCAACACTGCTGTGCAATTTTGAACATGTCTAGATTATAAGATTTTTATTGTTTGTAGACTCAATGTTCAATTTTATTCTAATATATCTTAAAAACAATTCAGATGAGCAATTAAGTAAAACTGACTTCTTTTAGGGAACTTCCAGTTCGACAACATCTGAAAAATGTGTATGGCACACTTATGATGACCTGTGCCGCAGCCTGTGTGGGAGTGTATGTGGATATGTACACAGCGTTCCAGGCAGGGTTCCTCTCTGCTATTGTTGGAGCTGGACTCATGCTGATGCTCATTGCCACTCCAGATAATGGCAAGAACACAAAAATGAGGCTTGGCTACCTTTTGGGATTTGGTTTAACATCAGGTGAGAAAGATATGATTGTAATTGAAAAACAACATGTTTATTTATTAATGTCAACCATTAATCATATTTATGTCAAGTCCTTCACAAAACCCACCTCCAAAACCTTGACATAGTACTGGCTTGGATCCCCGGTCATTGTGGCATAAAAGGTAACGAGGCTGCGGATATGTGTGCTAAGGAGGCCATTGAATTAGGTTGTGATAAGTATAAGAGCAGTGCTTTCCACGCGACGTAAGAGCACTCGCACTTCCACAGATGCGTGATACCTGGAACACCGACTGGCAGTCTACTCGTCTTTGCGTTGGCAAACATTATGGGAAACTCCAACCTGAGCTTCCCACAAAGCCTTGGTTTTTTATAACTAGAGCGATCCCCAAAAACATCACCTCCACTATCACTCACCTCCGTCTGGGACATGTGTGCACTCCAGTCTTCCTCGCCAAAATATGTGTCCGAGACAATTCTTTATGTGAATGTGGCATGGACGAGGGCACCCTCGAACACATGTTCTTTCACTGCACCAAAATGTGACCTCCTCCCTCCTAAAATATGTATGTATGTATGTATGTAAACTCTTTATTGTACAAAAGAAAATTAACAAACATTACTGACAAACTTTAAGATACTTGTACAAAGGCGGACTTATCCCTTTAAGGGATCTCTACCAGTCAACCTTTGAGTGGATGAGAGGAGAGGAGCAATACGTTAGGGTCCGACAAAGGGTGAGTTTTAGAGTTAAAATAATGGAAGCTACTATACAGTGCTTTAAACAATATAATACATAAACTACAATATAAATAAATAAACTACTATATATATGACCATAATACATATAATATATAAGCATATTAACAAAGGAATGTTCTCAAATATTTAAGGAGAAGGTGCAAGCCACATTCTTCTCAAGCCTTCCCTAAAAGATCCCACGGTGGGGGATTGCCGGATGGAGGTCGGTAGCCGATTCCACAGCCTGGCAGATTGCACTGTAAAGGATTTAGAGTATGTTTGGATGAGGTAGAAGGACAGGCTAAAAGGAGATTGGTACTCGATCGTAACCGATACTGACTGCCAGCAGCCAAGTAGCTGAAACGCTCGGAAAGGTATACGGGAGCAGAAGGATTAAAAAGAGTGTTGAAAAGTAATGACAGAACGTGGATGTTCCTACGATCCCTTATAGGCAACCACTTCAGCTGTACCCTGAAATTTGACACGTGGTCGTACTTGCGGAGTCCAAAAATGTATCGAATACATACATTCTGAAGGCGATCGAGCTTGTCGAGCAGCCCCAGCAGCAGCAGCAGTAAAATCCCTCGCCCTGTCAATTTAAACTTCCTTCTTGCAATAGCACACACCCCCCTTATAACTGTACTATGTAAATTTATTAAAACTAACAAATTATTTTTGTAGGTAGTTTAACAAATTTCATGTTTGTGTTGTCCTATTTTAGGTTCTCATCCGATTACCGCACACTGAATCTACCGCACAACGACTAAACTGATAGTGTCGTTTCCAACCTCGACATTGGCGGAATCATCGATAGTATCGATGGAGCTATACTTTCAAGAATTGAATTGTCAAGTCATTAAATTTAATCAATGCAATCAATGTCATTTACTGTAGTTTATCATGTAGCAAAATATGTGATGCATGTAATATTTCTGGTGCAGTTTCTTTGGAGAATATTAAAAATAAAATATTACTTTGCCTCGAGCTTGTATGACTATTGTATGTTTTTCAGGAATGGGTATGGGTCCACTGTTGGATTACGTCAGTATTGTTGACCCAGCAATCATAGTGACTGCTCTGTTGGGGACAACGCTAGTCTTCACATGCTTCTCCATTGCTGCAATGCTGGCGGACCGTGGCAGCTTCCTCTACCTGGGCGGCACTTTGATGACTCTACTCACTTCTATTTCTATAATGAGCCTTGTCAATATCTTCATGCAGTCGCGTATCCTTTACCAGGTATTATAATTAATATTACGTTTTTGCAACAGCGCAAAAATATACACTTGCATTTTTACATAAATGACCAATAATAAAATGACCACTATAATGGTCAACATTAAACAACAATTTTAGACTGTTGAAATTTCGTTTGCTTCTATCTTAAATGTAATTTTTTATTGTCATCAAATAGAACACAAAACTATAATTGAGATATTGGACTTTGTAATAACATGTCTAGGTATTCAACTTTCCAAAGTTGGATAGTTTATTCTCATCAGATAACAACAGAACAGTGATGTTTACAGAATTGATAACAAGTGAATTTGATGTTTCTTAGTTTTCAGATAATCAAAAAAATTTTTTCTTATTCCAGACTCATCTGTATCTTGGGCTTGTGCTGATGTGTGGCTTCGTCCTGTTCGACACACAGCTCATCATCGAGAAGCGTCGCATGGGCAACAAAGACTTCGTGCAGCATGCCCTTGAACTGTTCATTGACTTCATTGGAGTCTTCAGGAGACTGCTTATTATCTTAACACAAAAGGTAAGATTTCTATAACTTTAGTTGAGTGAAAGTAAATCAACTCTGCTGTATAAATCAAAACTACAAAATTTGTCTTTGCATATAACTTGAGATGTTGAAAACCAACCCTTAATTTTTTTTTAAATTTTCAGGAAGAACAGGACCGCCGCCGCAAGCGTCAATAAAAATATGGAATTACCATAAACCACCTATTTTATAAGCATTTTACCGGAATTCTTATGATAGGAAAGGAAGGGGGATGTGGGTTTCAACACAGACATGTTAAAAATTGAACATATATAACTATATTATTTAATTTGTTCGTAAAAATTAAGAGTTCATTAATAAAATTATTTGGAACTGATATTTTATTTTCATTTGCAATAATACCAGGCTGGAGTACAGTAGAGGAAACTGAATCTGAGACCTGTGGGACCTTTTTTCAATAAATTTTACAATGATTTATTTTGCATTCCCATCCTGCACCCTGCCCTGGTATGTAATTCGGTTTCTGAGATATTTATGTGTGGTGAATGGATAAAACAAAAATAGGACTAGTGGGATAGACGGGATTAAGGAATATAACTGACTGATCTACATGTAACACCCTGTAGGTATACCTAGGTCGAAATGTATGTATGCATGTATGAAGTTACAGATTTCTCAAGGCTATTTACGACGCAGTTTCATTCTCGTACCGACTATAGCTTGCCCACGACTGGGACTGCGAATAATTCATTTATCGCTATCCCGTGGGAACTGCAATATTCCAGGATAAAAATATCCTATGTCCCCCCCAGGATTTTTAAACAATCCGCGGATACGCATACCAAATTTTACCTGAATCGATTCAACGGTTTAAACGTGACTTACTTCCGCATTTATAATATTAAAAAGGTTAAGACACTTGTAGCAAAACGGTTTGGTAGCGTCACGCACATGATCAGTAGATCACTTGTTCGTACTATCGCGTTAACATATTTTATCAATTTTGAACGGCCTTACAAAAGTGGCTGTGTGACAAGGGCAAGTGGTTAAGTGTGCAGAAACTTAATTTTCATTGTCCTTCCTCTTTATAGTTGAACATCGGATTGGGTGGAACCTTTTCACAGTAAATTACGGCGAAGATTTCTTTTAACTTTTGTGTGTATTTTAATAATTAACTGTGGTGATTAATAACTAAATGACAACGTTGTTTTCTCAAGAGGTACTGTTAAAAGGTGGGGACATGTGTATAAACTCCTATAATAAATTAATAATCGTAACACTAAACGAATGTCACCCACGTCATTACATGACGCACGATATGTGACTCATTATCATTATGTGATCATCCATCATGATGAAATGAGGGCTATCGTTTTTTGTCTCACTAGATGGAGCACTGTTGCGTGAGGTTTTTAAGTATGGCTTTCAGTCTGTTATTACGGGCGTGAAAACAAAGTTTAGATTAAAATCATATTTAATACACCTTAAAATCGTAACATAAAAATATCGAGCATGCCACAGTGTTGCATAGTCCCCGTTTTGTTCGGAAAAAAGAGTGGACAAAGGCTTCTGAAAAACAAAACTGTCTCAAAACACAGACATTCTTTGCCCCGGAACGCATATTTGCCATAATTAATTTCAGATATTGCAAAATATTCACAAAGTTATTCTAATTATAAATAAACCCGCGTAGCTCACCCAAAAACTATGAGATTTGACATTTCGGAGATCTCACGCTACATTAGCGCCTCTAGTGGCGAATTCATACGCAATAGCCCTCATTAAGCATCTATTAGCAAAATTCTGGTTTTCCACCTTTGCAGGTCAGTAATAAAGAAACGATAAATACTCAATTATTACGATAGTGTTATGTTAGTCCGTATCACCAAAACGGTTAGAAAAATAACAGTTTCAAGTAAAGGCACAATTATTTATTTCAGTCACTGGACTTGAATAGTATAGGTAGGTAGTTCTTTACCTATTTGGGTAGGTACATAAGTAGGAAAAGTACCTGGCTAATTACTTCATAAATACAACATATTCACAGAATGCTTAATAAATCTCATGCTTGAGTACCAGATTCGTTTTCAGGGTGTATTTTGTTCTTATCAAAAAGAAACATCTTTCTAGCTTTGTCTAATTCGTGGTTAATTAGAATACCAATTAAAGTACCTACATTGGAATCGCGTCTTGCAATTGTGGCTCTATTCATATTCTTTAAGTTAACATCAGATACTTCATCAGAGCTGGGATGGCTCTTTTTAATTTTATACATTCTCTTTGGACACCTATTTCTGCAGTAATATCCATCTGGAATGCAATTTATCCTTGGAGCTTCTGGAGTTCCACTTTTTACAATATACTCATACGTGGACACTCCCAATATACAAATATAAACATGAAAACAGCATAAATGTAACAAGGCACATGCTATTGCAAAGGCACTTACACATAATATAACAAGAAAAGTTAAGAAACCGACAGAATTCTTACAATACCTATTAGCAGTGTCATGGACTGCGGGACAGCTAATGAATTGCTGTGCCGCTGGACTGAGTCTCTGCGGTTTCGTGAGGAATAAAATAATATCTGTAAGGCACAAACACATAGTAAATATAGAAATGAATAGCGCGGTGGTGGCCGTCGTGATGAACGCGCCATAGTTCCTCTGACCGACGCAGTTGTTCAGCCACTTACAGTGGTGGTCAAATCGATCTACGCATTTATTACAAATGCTGCAGTGTTTTGTTTTCTTACTACTCGTATAAATATTACACAGATGACATCGCCCGTTCTCGATAACGTGGGTGTGGATGCTACGGTCGAACTCGGGCACATTATTTGCTTTAAGTTTCTTCAAGTCTTTTTCACTGGGATCGATCAGCAGCGCAGCGGAGTGTGCCACAATATGAGTCACGTATAAAACGGTAAAAATTGTAAATGATATTATCTTTAACTCATCGAATTGTATCCGAGTTAAAATAGCAAAGTTTAATATGGCAGTGGTCACGAACACGATCCATCCGATCACTTGCTGGTAATGCAGAGGTAGTTGTAAGCCATTTATTCTCCGCTGACGACGAGGAGTGTGGTCAAACGTACAGCATTGGGCCATTAGTGCTTGCTTTTTACAGACTTGTACCGAAAATTACTGTAAACTAGCAGATTTTGTTTACACCTTTGAATGGGCATGGTCAGGTCAATAGGATGATGCGCGCGCAGGTAGAGAAACTTGTTAAGAAATAGAGAAAAACTTGTTGCGATAGCACACTAGGTAAACCTCAAACCTCCATATTGCAGCTTTATGATGACAGCCTCCCAGCAGGCAAGGACGTTTGCCGGAATCTTGAGACGAGAAGTTCTGTTAATTTGTGGTTCAAGCATTAACAAGGTGTGACTTATGGTTACTATGGGAACTAAAAAAATACCTTCGGTGACAAACGACCTTACTATAGGTACCTACGTAGAATAGTACTTTATTTAACTAGGTCAGTTCGGGAAAATCAATCTCGTTGGTATTTACTTTGTGGAACCATTTCACAGTCAACTTCGTAGGCTTTCGCCGTACGTATATAAGAGGATAACGCTGATCTTTCATATCGACTTCTTATTCGCAACTTTGATTAGCGTGTACCTGTTCTTATAAATTTCAGCTCGCTTAGTAATCCACTTCAATTAAGGTCCATAGGGACGTCCTTGTAGAATTGTCAACTATACATACCTAGTACATTTTCTAAACGGGTTATACCAGTGGTATGCGATTATTTCTTCAACTATAGGTACAGAAAAAAAGGCTATTTTATTAAAAGTGTATATTAAATAATCTCCTTTTAAATCGGTTTTAAAACAAAACAAAGAAATGCAACATTACTTAAGTACATACTTAGGTTAAATAGCGATTTGCTTAATTACTAACAAGCTCCAGACTCCGTTAAATCAATTTAAATCGTATAATGGCCATAAATGCAGGGACATTTATAGACGTAGGGACATTTATAGGGCTATCGTTTTTTGTCTCACTAGATGGCGCACTGTTGCGTGAGGTTTTTAAGTATGGCTTTCAAAGTCTGTTACTACGGGCGTGAAAACCAAGTTTAGATTAAAATCATATTTAATACACCTTAAAACCGTACCATAAAAATATCGAGCATGCCACAGTGTTGCATAGTCCCCGTTTTGTTCGGAAAAAAGGGAGGACAAAGGTTTCCGAAAGACAAAACTGTCTCAAAACACAGACATTCATTGCCCCGGAACGCATATTTGCCATAATTAATTTCAGATATTACAAAATATTCACAAAATTATTCTAATTATAAATAAACCCGCGTAGCTCACCCAAAAACTATGAGATTTGACATTTCGGAGACCTCACGCTACACTAGCGCCTCTAGTGGCAAATTCATACGCGATAGCCCTCATTGTCCTCGTCCTCGTTGATCAAAAAATCTCGGTATGTTCACACAATAAGAGCGAAAATGACGTTGATCGGTCGGTCGCTTCACGTGGAAATAATTTTTTGATCCGCTTCAGCCGATTCCGCGTCTATAGTTGACGTATATATACTACGTAGTGACGAATATTTCGATATTTTTTAATAGGAATCTCCGACCTTGGTAGTTTGTAAATAAAATACTTAAAAATTGTGCCCTTGACATCTGAATAAAAACATTCATTTTCGGGTACTTGGAGTACATACATAGTACCTATACATAGTCTCATAGTTTATACCTACATATAATTTATCGGAATCTTTACGTTAATGACCTTGCACGTGCACGTCAATATATAACTAGGGTTGTAACGGAGGCCTTCTTAGCGGAGGCGGAGGCGGATGTGGAGGCGACGAGTTTCGCCTCCGAGGATGCGGAGGTTAACGGAGGCGGATACGGAGGTGAAAGTGGATGTGGAAAAAATAGTAGTTTATGCTTTATTCAACTCAAAAATCTCTAAAATTTCTAAAAAAACTGCCAAATCTCACTTGTTTTCGGCGTCATCGAGCATGTGACTTAAATAAATAATTACTTTGTACAAAATCACTTTAAAAAAATCGCGGTTCAATCAAACGTATACATTACAATTTCGTACGTCCAAGCAACGAGACAGGTTGATTCCTGTCCTGTCGTGAGTTATTTGACATCGCCCGCCCCCACCCCGACCGCGTTCCCGTTGCGCGCCGAGATAATGAAATGAGAAATAAACCTCCGTTATAACTCCGCAAAAAAAATACGGAGGAGGAGGCGGAGGCGAAATTCTGTTACAACCCTATATATATATATATATATATATATATATATATATAACCAATTTCTGTACAGCTTAATTTTGCTCACAGGTTTATTTATTGGCTATATCACAAAATTAGGTATAGTAGGTATTTATTATTGAAAAGAAACTTTGTTTAAACAATTCATAACATGTATTATATTATAATTAGTACTTTTCATAAAGTTATTCATGTATCCCCATTAAAATAATAAATTTACTAGGTACTTAGTAAAATTGAAAATACAAACTGCTTAAGTGGCTAAAAAATAAGAAACAAACAAGCTGAGATATGAGGTGCATAGGGGAAATTCGTGTCTGTACCGTTGACCATCAGTGGTGTAGCGGTATAGCACGCGGTACGGAATACCGAGGACCTGGGTTCGATTCCCAGTGATGGTCTTATTTTTCTGGTTTTTCTGTGCATCTATATTTCAGTTTGTATTTTCAATTTAGGTTTTACGGGATGACCGTAAAAGTAAAAATTTGGAACTGAAATAAAAAATACAAAGATTCCAAAAAACCAATCTTACTTAGTAAAATTGTTTTAGGGTCAAATAATACGATGATTCATTTTTATATCTATCTATATAAGTAAATAATAAAACAATAAAATTGAGCAAGTTATAGCTCAAGAATACATTGAGTGAAGAGTACTAGTTCTGTACTTGTCTATGTCATGAAGTGTACATGGGTGAAACATGGGTGTATTGTGATAAGATAATCCAAAAAATTAAATTAAAAAAATCAACAAAAAAACAGACTGCCTTGAAATTTAACTCTGTCAAGTAGCTAATTTAAAGTTCAACAGTCGGGACCCTTTACCAAGAACTTTTGAGTTGGTCAGAGTTTTTTTTCGTCATTACTGTCATTAGTGTCTTAGCAGATGTTATTAGGTACATTTTTATGAATATTAAAGACAATACCGATGCTAAATTTAGCGTGATTAAAATTGTCGCGATTTGTCTTTCTGTTGAGCTTATATAAACGTGGGATGCTAATGACGTTTAACCGAGCGATCAAAACGCTCGAATATTCGCCCACATATGAAAGGAAACAAACAAGTATCAAGTTTTGTTGTCTGCCGCATCAATGTTCTCTTTAGCATGTTTCTTAGCCATTTCGCGTCTGGTCTGTACAAGGATTCTGTGCCCTTTACAATCAAGGTTTTCTTCAAAGCATTTGTCTTTGCAACACTTTTTGCACAACCGGTAAACACATTTTCCTCCCTGAAAAGTTCAAAATATTATTAGTGATGATGAACAATTTAATGATTGTGGTATAATAGAGTTTGGGAATTTCCGTCACACAAACAAAATATGAGTCCTGTCACAGTGGTCATCCTACGGCTGATAATAATGGTGATGAAACAAAATACATCGAAAAAAGGTTTTTTTTGTATGACTTTTAAAGCTTTACAGCATAAATACCAGAAAAAGTGATAGTGAATATTATGCAAAAGGATTGTGACAATATATATTCAAATGCAATAAAATTATAGATATTATTTATGAAAAGCCGCCTATAATATATAGTTTGTAAATACATAAGAATAAGAATAATTTGTCAAACATTTTTATTGTTGTGTTCATATTGAGTCAAATCTTTACATTTAATGATGGATGTACTATCATCAGCAAACAGAATCATAGGGTGATATACAGCTTTTGTCAAATCATTTATGTATATCAAGAAAAGCAGAGGGCCAAACACACTGCCCTGCGGAACACCGTATTTCACAAATTTAGTGTCATATGTGTAGTGTATATAATATCTCTTTTGGTCTTTGTACATGCCGTAGATATCTCTATTTTCTAATTTTAATCCGATAACTTTGTTATCTTTATCAACTTCCATATTAAGATACTGTATCTGTCTATCACTTGCTTGCTATTGATCACAGAGTACATATATAACAGAGACACCACCTAGTACTAGGCTATTTTTCTTTCCTTCGATTTTCCAATAGATGGCACCAGTGAGAACCAGTGAGTATTGCCATCTAGTGAGACACTAAGGATACGGTACACTGACAACAACCAACAAGCTCACCAAATGAGCCTTGACGACTAGAGATACGCATGATTTTTCTGTCTTATTTACGTCAGTAGAAGAGAATAACATGTTTCTTTCAAATAGTTTCGACGAATGTAAGCAAGCGCGGGCAAGCCCAGCAAGCGCATTCCGGTTATTCGCCATCGAGCGTCACAATTGCAAAACACTACGAAAGCCTCATAGCTGAAATGTAGCCACATGTAGCCTATACTTTCGTATTCTCAATTTATTATTTTTATGGTGTTTCTTATCTTCAAACTAAGGAGTTGAATTAAGGTTGATGTGAAGTTGTGTTAAAATATGCTAGTCTTTATTTTAATCTTTATATTTCTACTTAATTCGGCTTATTCACATTTTATAATTTACAAAAGTTAATAGTAGTGCCATCTATTGATGTTTTTTTGTATTAAATATAGCTTTTAGATTGGTAGGCCATGCTATTGATCAACATGTTCAACGTGAGTTTTGCAGAGATAGCAAAGATACAACAAACTATCTATATTCATTAATAAATTGTTGGTCCCCTTCACAACTTTTGACATAGCAAAGCTAGCAATAGAAACATAAGTTGCGCCATTATAAAATACTTACGAGAGGATTAAGACACTTGTCACTAAGGCAGATCTCTCCACTTCTTGTTTGTCTTAATTCAGCTGGTTTCCCTGGTCTCCTCGCCACTCGTCGCATCTTTTTCATTTTTTTATTTGATATGGTATTGCCTTCCACATCTTCGTGATTTCTTTTACATTGGCTATCACTATCCTAGAAAAATATTTGTTATATTATCACTACAACCTGTGATTTCATATATTCTTAACACATTAGCTGCCAGCAATCAAGTATGTTATTCCATCTGAGTCACGGGGGAAGTTTTGGCCGACACTAAATCTATCCATTTGAGCCACATCAGACAATCTTGACTGCATTGGAGTTAAAGGTGTTAATTAGTTGTTGCGCGCGATGACATCTTTGAAGAATTCATTTATCGCTATCCTGCTGAAACTTTTTATTTTCTGGAATAAAAACTATCCTATGTCCTTCCCAAGGTCTTAATCTAGGTATCTTAATACCAAATCTCATCAAAATTGGTAAACATAAAGAAGTAACAGACAAGAGTTACTTTGATTTTATAATATTAGTTTATAAGGATTAAATGGCTGTATGGCAAACGAGCAAGTGAGTCTCCTGATGCTAAGAGATCACCACCGCCCATAAACATCTGCAACACCAGGGGTATTGCAAATGCGTTGCCAACCTAAAGGCCTAAGATGGGATACCTCAAGTGCCAGTAATTTCACAGGCTGTCTTACTCTCCACGCCGAAACACAACAGTGCAAGCACTGCTGCTTTACGGCAGGATTAGCGAGCAAGATGGTGGTAGCAATCCGGGCGGACCTTGCACAAGGTCCTACCACCTGCAAAACATTCCTGCATTTACCTGATTTCTGTTTAAATTTAGCATTTTTTGTGTGTGCGCCTCAGGGGACATCCTCACATAGGGTTGGCATATCCAAGGAGGCAATATTAGATTGTATCCAACCCTCGTTATGGACTCATTGCTGTCAAAATGTTCTCTACCTTCATGGTAATTTAAATATTTGCATCTAATATTTGATGATACTTGTTTAAAATCTTGTAGGTTTTGTGCTGTAGCCAATATTTGTCTATCTTCATTATTTTCTTCTAATGTAAATCTAAAATAAAAGCAAATGTTAGTGATCACTCTCCATGAAAACATCCATACTTCTAATCTTTTACTGTCTTTATTAATATAATAAAGGGGATAAAGTTTTTTCAGTAATCTCTGGAACTACTGAACTAATTCCAAAAATCCTTTTACACACAATAAAATTTCAGATTAATTAATCACATGGGCTAACAAACAAACTGCATGCAATAGCTAGCAGATAATAACCATAAAATATTTGACATGACAAAGAGATAGACTTTTTTGTTTATTTGTTGTACGAGAAGGCAATTTCTAAAACTACTAATAAGTACTACAAATTTCAAGAACTACTGAACTAATTTTAAAAAAATCTTTCACTAATAGAATACTCAACTATTCCAGTTGCATCTTGAAAATGTTAAGAAAGACCAAATTTCCTACAGGGCCATATTAATAATGTCACCAATCTTCTATTGTAGGTTACTTACATTTTATGAAATATTTTAAATAAATGTCCTCTAATGTATGATGAGGGGCAAGGATATTTTTCTACTAAATCTAAATATTCATCAGCCATTTCCCACGTAACTGCATTAACACCGCTGAAAAGTGCAGGATTGGTGAGAACACCCTCAGCACTCATCACTCCATTCACATTTGTGTAATCAATACATCTGTAGACATCTTCTATGCTTTGGATGTTGCCATTAGCCAGCATTGGTACTGATACAGCCTCCCTTAAACAATAAAGCAGTTTAGACAAGTTAATATTATAAATTGAACAAATTTAAGAAACTATTTTTAATCATAGCTTCAAATTATGACTAATGCATTTAAGAAATTAGAAAATAAAACTATTGTGTTTTTGTAAAAATTTGTATCAGGTATTGCAATATTTGATTTTCTATTTTTAATTAAAAGAAAACTTAACACAAAGCAATGCACAATACAAACCTTACTGCTTTGATATGTTTCCAACTGGCAACACCAGTGAGTGGCCCTTTTTGCTCCCGGGTCCTGCCATGAACTGTAAGTAATTTGCACCCTGCATTTTGCAACATCAATGCATATTCTACAGATTTCTCAACACTCTCAAATATTCTCACCTTGCAGGTTATTGGCACAGAAACAGCTTTTGTCATAGCTTGAACTGAAAAGATAAAAGATACATTATTTAATTTTCTATGATGCTCATATAAGATGTCCAGCTTGTACTTTCATACTTACTGATACTTCGCAGTAATTCCCATTCATTTTGTAGAAATGATCCATATCTGCCTCTTTTAGCAATGGCTTGCGGACAACCAAGGTTGATATCAATGGCATCACAATAATTTTCAGCAAGTTTCGCAGCTGCAGCCATAGTTTCTGGATTGTTACCACAAAACTGTTGAAAATAATTTATTATAAAATATGTAATAGAAAAAGAAAATACATACAGTCATGGATTCAACAACAAATGATTTAGCCGGTGAAATTACTGGCACTTGAGGTATCCCATCTTAGGCCTCTAGGTTGGCAACGCATCTGCAATACACCTGGTGTTGCAGGTGTTTATGGGCGGTGGTGATCTCTTACCATCAGGAGACCCATTTGCTTGTTTGCTATCCAGTCAAATAAAAAAAAAAAAAAAAACAATCACATTTATTTTTCCCCATGTCAATCTGTAATATATTAACTTACTGTATTACATCATGGGGTGGCACTGAGAGAACACAGCAAGCAATTCTAAAGTTTTCTACAAATCACACTATTCTTTACCCTACAGACCTTCTATATCAATCTTGTAATGTACAAACAGTTAGACAATTATTTATAATGATCACAGTTCTTAAACAGCATGCTGCACTTCGCTTTAACAATTAAGTTTAAAAAAAAAAGGCGTAAGGATTAAGTCTGCCCTCGTAATATAAACAAAAATCATGCCTTCTCCTCCAGTTTTTTCGTATTCCTGGCACCACTACTGTACAAAAGATTACATGCCAAATTAGGCATATATTCTTTTAATTATTTTAAAACAAAAAAAATCTCCCAAGACTCATCAACAAAAATGTCTTATGAAGATTAAGAAAAATTATTGGCTGTCTTAAGATAGATAGGGTTAAATAGGGTTTAGTTTATTTATAAGTGCTTATATAGAACCAAAACATGTTTTCTAACTTGGCTTTTTATTTAATATCTAATAAGATCAATTAATTTGTTGTATTTTATCTTGCATTTGATAAATGTTAGTATTGTTAGTCCCAATTAAACACGAAACACAGGACTGTCCTAGTTCCGGTATGTGTATTATTATCCGGTATATGTAGTATATTCCTCAAATATGATGTAAAGTTAATAGATTTAAAGTAGGTCTGTTTGTATGTTTGTTTGATCAAATAGCGGTGCCCTAGCAGCAGGGTTTATGTTGGCGCATGTAGCTATGTATTAATAGAATTAAGAACTTTTATACCACATAATTGCAATAAACTATATGACTTATGACTATGGTATTTTTAATAATTGTACCTGAACGATCAAAGGCCGGTCTTCTTCGCAAGTCGCCAAGCTGTCTTTTCTATATTTGGGATCCTTAGTAAAAATATTGCTATGAAACATTGGAGTATAACACAACTGTGCCCCATGACGACGACAAAGTAGTCTCCACGCTAATTCACTCGCATCAACCATAGGTGCAACCACAAATCGTGGTCGGCTTATTGAATCATACCAATCGTAAGACATATTAACAAAAAAACAATAAAAACTATACTTTTTGATTTTACCACGAGAGAACACGCGTGCGACATTTATTGACGTTTTCGACTTTTGACAAATTACATCACGGCCGTCCGTCCGCAAAGAGTATATAATAACTGCGACACTGCGTTTTTCCGTCCGTCAATGGTCGGTCCGTCTTTCTAATAAATACATATACATAGGTACTACGAAACTCGAAACTCGAAGTTCGTGTCGTGCGATCCCTCTGACACATACTATTCAATACGAGAGCGAGAGGGACGGTACGATACGAACTTCGAGTTTAGAGTTTCGTAGTAGCCCTGCTGGATTCAATGTAATGGTGGTAATGGTACGATTCCTTTGATGTTACCACCACGATTCGGATCGCCGACACACGTCAACGAACGATTGTTGGCGTTCGCTAACCCGTCCACAGATTTGAAATTACGTATACTTACTATTTCGATGTTTTTAAGTTCGAACTGCTGTTTTTGCTTGGCAACACTGCAGACTGTGAAAAAGTTATGAAAAAATGATTGGATGTGACAACATAGAAAGCAAACACTGAAGAAGTTTAACTGGATAAGACAATATAGAAAGAATACTAAAGAAGTTTAAATGGATATGACAACATTGAAAGAAATACTGAAGAAGTTTTATTGGATATGACAACGTTGGGAAAGAAAAATATTGAAGAAATTTTATTAAATTGACATGGAAATAATATATAGAAGTTGAAATAAATTATAAGTATTAACTGATGACGAGGCGATATGGTCCCTGACTTTAGCCTGTCCGAACGAACTATTAAAAAAAAAAAAAAAAGTTATGAAAAAATGTGTAAGTCAATATGGCGCTAACTCTACGACCGTCAATCAAAGTCAAACTGATCTGTTTTATTAGTGTCAAGTTGTACAATTTTTAATTATCAAAGCGGAGAATTATACATTGTTCGGTTGGTTTTGTTTGTGTTGTTCCAATAATTCCAAAAAGTAAATCAAGACTTGGAATGGCGTCCTTAATTGACATGAGTTTAGAAGATATTATACAAAAACGGAGGAAAGAAAATAAAGGGTGAAAGAAATTTATACTAGATTTAGATTATGCTGTTTTTAAACAACTGGGATAACGTGGCGGAAGCTAATATGATACTAATATTTAAATTGTAAGAGGTTAGGGCTTGGCGAATTGAATCAACGACTGGAACCTCGTAGGCGGTATGCAAGCAAAAGAAAACATCGACACCTGCAAGGAATATCATCGTAACTCATTTTCGCTAACTTTACAGGGCGGCACATCAGATTTATATTTTTTTATAAAAAAAATGTTAAGTTGGTACAAAACCGCCGTGTACATTATAATCAACAAAGCTAAAACTAAAGAATTTTATGATTGTTTTGTCACAAATACATTTTCTTTTACCCTTTTTTGTGACTTACGATGATAATTATTCTACAATATTCAAATTCAAGACCCTCTTGTTCTGAGAGGAGGCCTGTGCCCAGCAGTGGGACGTATATAGGCTGGGATGATGATGATTCAAAGTCAAAGTCAAAATATCTTCATTCAATTTAGGCTATAACAAGCACTTATGAATGTCAAAAAAAATGTACCACCGGTTCAGAAAAACCTCTGTTGAGAAGAATCTGGTATGAAACTCAATGAGGTAATTTTTTTTTAAACAGATTTAAAACATTATGTTTGGAAAATTGTGTTGTAATGTAACTCAGACATACAATTCTCTTTGTAAAGTATTCAATTTTAGTATAATAAGGAGTTATTTCGAAGAATAAAAATGTAAATAGTAATACAATTTTTTTTTCATGCCGTTGTGACAAGTAATTGGAAAGGACTATGGCGTAACTAAAGTTGGTATTTTATTCACCCTTGTGTGCACCCTTACAATGTTTTTCCATTCCCTAATTTTTAAACGCAAAGGAGTTGAGATACAAGGATAAAAGCTAAAAAAAGATAATTTATTTTTTTTCACAATCATGATTATAAATCAAAATTGACAAAAAGTGAGTTATGGTGATATTCCTTGCATGTGTTGATATATGCCGCAATAATAAAAGAAAGAGGTTGTTAAACAATTACTATATTATTATTACGCAGTATTTCTGGTCAATGTCAAGGTCAATGAAAAGGGAACATGAATGAATGCCACTAATTGTTTTGAAACAAGTGGGCTGTAGTTTACTAAAGCTAATCCAAGACTGGTTGTATACACTTGGACCGAGCTTCGGTCTGGCTAAAGCTTAAAAACACATTATCCCAGAGGTAATATTGAACTAGATTGATTATTTTTTCTCTTGAAGACCCCCACATTTCAAATTACATCAGAATAGTTTGAGCTGTTTCCAAGATCCCTGAAATGAAATAAACATACAAGAACTGATCTTATTTGTCTTGCCCGACCTGTGGTGCTACCAGTCATTTCGTCTTACCTCAACCAAATCCTAATGATGGCATTGTAATTAGAAATGGGCCGAAATTTGTTTTGTTTAACCAAATTTCGGCAGCTTGAGCCGAACTGTGGCATTTGGCCGAAATTCGGTTTAAATGCTGAACATTTGGCACTAGAAAAAATAAACCTATTTGGCTACTTTTCAACTGAAATTTAATAGAAAGCATGAATGTCACATCAGTAGGTAAAGTTTGCTACAAAAATGAAATAAACTTTGTACTTATTCTTTTATATTAAACATTTTGCAAATTGAATAAAAAAAAGGTTTTGGATCATAAACTAAACGTTGAGAAACTTTAAGTATGTATTTTTAATCATTAAAGGGTGTATTCAACAATCAAATTCAGCAATCTCTTCTTATCTATCTACTTGTATTTAAAATTTATTAGAGGCAGGCATTGGCTTATCTAGGGTTTTTTTCCAGGGGGGGCCTGGCCTGGATTTTTGTGTGAAGATATCAGTATTAAAGAATTTAGAATCGGTAGCCCAACATCCTGGGGTGGGCACTAGAAGGGCCTACTTAGCCGCCCCTCTATGTATATCTATGTAGGCAGGTCATTAAACTGAAATTCGGCTGAAGTTCATATTCGATTCAAATCACATTCGGTCCATCTCTAATTGTGGCTTGTTGAATGGAATTTACTTTACTACTCTGCAATAATTTAGAATAGTAAGGTAATTCTTGTAAAATTCAAGGATTTTGGTAGTGGACCAATCAGTTCACAGAAAACTATTTATTTTTAAATATTAACTTATTCTAGAACTAAAATGAAACTTCAAAATCAAAATGGCAAACCAAAGTCTCAAAATGGCAAAACGAAACAATTAAAATCGCCAATTGGAAAGTCTCCAATAGTTGATGCCAGACTGAAAATCATTTCCAAAAAGCGTACTCAAATAACTGATGCAAGAGAAAAATTGGCTGAACTTGCTAAGCAGAAAGATGCCAGGCTTAAGCTGAACCAGTTGAGAGGTGAAAGGGTAATTATACATTATATTCACCATACCATAATATAGTTATAACAGCAGTTGCTACCTCTTAATTTGATTGTATAAGTGTTTATTTATTACCCTAATTTTTTTTTTTCAGAATACAATGTTTCAGCCAAAGGGGAGAAATATTAATGTGTTTAATAAAAATCAAAAACCCTTCATGAGAACTGTGCAAAATAAAGAAAGAGGTATTATTCTGTTATCTGGGCTTTTATTTAAGATACTATGTTATTTTCTGTGTCATGATCTATCTGTGTGCAAAATTCCATCCAAAACTGTTCAGCCGTTTGTGTGATGGAGCAAGCTATGGTGGTCTAGTGGTTTGACCTATGGCCTCTGAATCAGATGATTGAGGGCTCAAACCCTGGGTCGCACCACTGAGTTTTTCAAATTCATGTGCAAAATTACATTTACTTAAAAAAATTACCACAAGCTTAACGGTGAAGGAAACCTGCGAAGCAATTCAATGGAGTGTGTGAAGTTCCCAATCCGCACTGGGCCCGCATGGGAACTATAGCCCAAGCCCTCTCATTCTGAGAGGAGGCCTGTGCGCAGCAGTGGGACGTGGGAGTGGGATGATGATGATGATGATGATGCTCATCATTTGCAATTAAATAAGTCTTTATATGAACATACTATCACATTTTTTTGTTAAAAATGTCACTTTTATTACAAGCCTTTTTGCTGACACATTTCAAACTAATCAGACCTATTTCAACTTCCAAGACTATTAATACTGACACAGCAAGTAATAAAAGCTTGTAAAAATGTACATGATGATTAAATGATACAAGGTTCGCGTGAATTATTTTGTGGTTGTTTCAGTTTTCACAGACCCGTCGCGGCAAGTACACTCGCAGCCTCTTGCCCGCGCCAAGTTGCAGCTGACTACCAGACGAAACAAAGACAGATCTTATGAAAACAAATTTATCGGTGAGTAGGTATATATGGACATTCTAAGGTATAAACCCTAGAAAAAAACTAGAAGCCAATGATTTAACAAAGCAGATTATACTTTTCTACTTAGACATGATTTTCATGTACTGATTCAGCAGTTTTATTGTAAAATTGATGATTTTTAGATGTTTAAAGTTTTATGGACCTTGTGCTCAATTCTCTAACTTTTTTCATGTCATATTTTTCGTAATCACCTGTGGAAAACTTACCTAGTAGTTAAAATAGAATTTTTGGTAAACACTACAATGAATGAATGTGATTATTGCCGTGCCTTATAGGGAAACTCTTTGACAATAAATTATCGTCAGAATATTCTATGGTGGGCAATGAACAATCTATCTATCTAATACCTTTAAATGAGCATTTCTTATAAATATAAAGGGTGGCCCAGATTGACGTCTAAAAAAATTTAGATGCCTCACATCTGGGGCTATCCGAAGATACCCCATGTATGCTGGCCGATTTTTTGTAGTTTTCAAGTAATTAATTTTTAAAGATTTATTCAAGAATTTTCGAGAATTTTATCATCATGTAACGGTTTTTGATTACGTTTCTTCTGTGTTTTTTTGTGTGACATTATCCTCATAAACTGTACTTTCACACAGAAAATCATCAACTTAACATTAAAAAAACACCTAAAAATCTCAGAATTCAAAGACCAGAAGTAATTTTAAAAACTTTGCCAGTCTCTAAACTTTCAGAATAATACAAAAAAAGTGACACTTAATAGGTCATAATTTGCTGGATACTGGATTCTACTTTCAAACGTACTAAGGTAGACTGTTCGTGGATCAAATAAAATGGATCAATGTAGAATGAGGTGGTTGGTTAGGTAGTTATGTACTTAAGTTAAAATAAATTGAGCGCTTCTCGCCAATAAATGATACAGTTTGGCGAGTAACACTAAATGTAATGCATGTTTAATTGTTTTAAGTGAAATAAATAAAAAAAATAGTTTAAACATATTATTGATAAAAGATTTTAAAATGTTCTACCGTCAACTTCGATACATAGCCTACATCTCCTTAAAAACCGGCCAAGAGCGTGTCGGACACGCCCAAAATAGGGTTCCGTAGCCATTACGAAGAAATCAAATAATATTTTTCTAAGGATTTCGTATTGTGTACTGAATCTTCCAAGTTTAGGTATATTTTATACCTTAGGCTGTTATTTAAGAGTAAAACTACTAATAATTCTCAAGCAAACTTAGCCGTTATAGTTTTCCTTGAAAGTTTGATATGCTTACTACCATCCTGAATTTTTTCAAAACTTTCCACCCACCGGTTTAGATTTGAGAGGGGGGGGGGGGGGGGGCTCGATTTTAATGAAAATTTGCAATTTACAGATGAATATTTCGCAAAAAATCAATGAATCGAAAAATCGTCTTAGCAAACCCCTAATGGTTTTAAAAGACCTATCCAACGATCGATACCCAACACTAGGGTTAGATGAGAGAAAAAAAATCACCCCCACTTTACGTCTATGTGAAGTACCCTAAAAATAAAACTAAACTAAAATATATTTTTTTTGTTTTTTATTGTACAGTTTTGTCGGCAGAGTTTACATATATATTCGTGCAAAATTACAGCTTTCTAGCATTGATAGTCCCTGAGCAAAGCCGCGGACGGACGGACGGACAGACATGGCGAAACTATAAGGGTTCCGTTTTTGCCATTTTGGCTCCGGAACCCTAAAAATTCGCTCCTCGTCTCCGGAATGCATCTCTATTTTCTTTTATTGTCCTTTTGATTTCTTCTTATATTTGTCTGAGTTCCGCTACGGTTTTTAGGGTTCCGTAGTCAACTGGGAACCCTTATAGTTTCGCCATGTCTGTCCGTCTGTCTGTCCGCGGGTAAGCTCAGAGACCGTTAGTACTAGAAAACTGTAATTTGATATCAGTCACGCCGACAGTGGTAAAATAAAAAAAAGTAAAGTTTTTTTAGGGTACCTCCCATAGACGTAAAGTGGGGGTGTTTTTTTTTTCTCGACTAACCCTATATTGTGGGGTATTTTAAAAACATTAGGGGGTTGCTAAGACAATTTTTCTATTCAGGGATCTGTTTGCGAAATATTCAACTTTAAAGCGCAAATTTTCATTGAAATCGAGCCCCCCCCCCCTCTAAAATCTAAACTGTTTGGTGGAAAAATTTGAAAAAATTCAGAATGGTAGTAAATATATCAAATTTACAAGGAAAATTATAGTGGCTAAGATTGCTTGAGAATTATTAGCAGTTTAAGAGTAAATAGCAGCCTAAGGTATAAAATATACCTAAACTTGGAAGATTCAAGTTCAGTACACAATACGTTATTCGTAATGGCTACGGAACCCTACCCTGGGCGTGTACGACACGCTCTTGGCCGGTTTTTTTAAGTCCTTTGCGTAAACAAGTTCTTTGTAATATCCCCAGACAAAGAAGTCTATGGAATTCAAATCCGGTGACCACTGAATGGCCACCTAATGGCCAGTTAATTGGGCTTTTTTAATTGCCAACGAGTTTAAATGGAGCCGAATATTTGATTTTTTTGCAAAATGATTTAAAGGTATTGCTGGAGGATGTCAACCTCGAAACAAGGAGAGAAATGGTCTTTCAGAACGATGGTGCTCCTTGCCACTATTCAAGGGCTGTAAGAGACCACCTAGACGCAACATATCCCAACAGGTGCATTGGGCGTGCTGGGCCAATTCCATGGCCTCCGCGGTCGCCTGATTTGAATCCCATAGACTTCTTTGTCTGGGGATATTACAAAAAACTGGTTTACCTACGAAAGGGAATCAAACACCGAAGCGGAACTAAGACAAAAAATAGAAAAAAGCAAAAGGACAATAAAAGAAAATAGAGATGCATTCCGGAGACGAGGGGCGAATTTTTTAAAGAGATGTAGGCTATGTATCGAAGTTGACGGCAGGACATTTGAAAATCTTTTATGAATAATGTGTTTAAATTAAATTGTGTTGTTTTATTTGATCCACGAACATTCTACCTTAGTACGTTTGAAAGTGGAATCCAGCAAATTATGACATTTATGACCTATTAGGTGTCACTTTTTTCGTATTATTTTGAAAGTTTAGAGACTGACAAAGTTTTTAAAATTACTTCTGGTCTTTGAATTCTGAGATTTTTAGGTTATTTAACCGACTTCAAAAAAGGAGGAGGTTCTCAATTCGAGTGTATGTTTTTTTTGTATGTTTGTTACGCGATAACTCCGCCAATTGTGGGCCGAATTTCAAAATTAAGTTTTAGTTCTAAAGGACTTACTTCCGAGGTGGTACCAAGTCAGGATCTGATGATGGGATCTTAGAGAAATCGAGGGCTACCCTCGAATTTTTAAAGCACATCTATAGCGATTTTGGCATTCTTAACATCAAGTCAAGTATTTACATTGAGAAAGTATTGTTTGGTGAACTGGACCCTGATAAAAGAAGACCGTAGGTACCGGTACTCTGTTATAAAATAATATAACTATGTTTGAGCTTAATGGAATCGCTTAACTTTTTTTTTTACAAAATCAAACTTCGATTTGCTCAAAGGTAAAACTTTCACTTTCGGTCAATTTTATTGTAACTTGGGTCAAGGGTGGGAAGCTGATGAATATCTGTGTGTATGAAAGTACAGTTTGTGAGGATAATGTCACAAAAAAAAAACACCCAGAAAAAACGTAAGCAAAAACAGTTACATGATAATTAACTGCTCGGCCCGAATATTCTTGAAAAAATCTATAAAAGTTAATTACTCGAAAACTACAAAAAATCGGCCAACACACATGGGGTATATTCGGATAGCCCCGGATGTGAGGGATCTAAATTTTTTTTTAGACAGTGTATTAATATATTTCGGGAATCTCGAAAACGGCTTCAACGATTTCGATGAAATTTAGTATGTAGGGTTTTTCAGGGATGCAAAATCGATCTAACTTGGTCTTATCTCTGGGAAAACTATTGTTACAGAGTTTTAGACCGAGCAAAGCTTGGTCGCCCAGGTACTGAATGTTTAAATGGCTTAATTTAATTATGCATAAACATTATATTATAAACAGGGAGCGAAACTGATGCCGGTGACAGCCGTATGACGTCAAGCTTCATACAGAGTATTTTATCTAGATAATCAAATCACTAACAACTTATTGGCTTCTTAAGTTTACGGATATTTTATTGACACTTGAGACGGCCAGTACTTATAAATGTCACTGTTTTAATATGTTGTGTATATTTTATAAAAACACCCTATATGTCAATTTGCGTCATACTGACGTCACCGGCATCAAAGTTTCGCTCCCTGATTATAAATATTTTCGTTGTTTTTTTAATTTAAAGGTAACCAAACCAACAAATTCTCAGTCAATGTAATAAATTTCAAGTCTTCAAAAAATACAGGTTTGTGCTTCATTTACATATACATATGAATATTATTATACCTATGAATGCATGAGCATGGTCACATACTATATTATATTATTTGAGCATGACAACCAGATGGCCAAGTGGTTAGAGAACCTGACTATGAAGCTTGAGGTCCCGGGTTCCATCCCCGGCCGGGGCAGATATTTGTATGAATAATACGAATGTTTGCTCTCGGGTCTTGGATGTTTAATATGTAATTTATTGAATCAGATATTACTTTGCAGAGGTCGATATCAATGAACTAAAATAATTTTTTTGCTCACCCGCGACCTTATTATAGTTAAGTTTATGAAAAATATGCGTGTTCATGCAGTTCCTCCACCTCCACGCTGTAAGAACATAGGTACACAAATCACACAAACCCATCTATTACCACCACCACCACACTACACTGACGCGTTTCGAACTCAACCAGAGCTCATCTTCAAAGCAACACAACCGTACACCATGCTACCAGATGTTAGACTAACAAACCACAACAACTGTTTCAATTTAATAAAAAAAAATTGTCACTGACACAACAACAATAAAATATAGGTGGGTACTTGGGAGTTCCAGTGACAAATTAAAACGGTTGTTGTGGTTTGCTAGTCCAACATCTGGTAGCATGGTGTATGGTTGTGTTGCTCTGAAGATGAGCTCTGGTTAAGTTTGAAATGCGTCAGTGTAGTGTGGTGGTGGTGATAGATGGGTTTGTGTGATTTGTGTGTGTTCTTACAGTGTGGAAGGAGAGGAACTGCATGAACACGCATATTTTGCATAAACTAACATCATAAGGTCGCGGGTGAGCAAAGAAATTCTTCTAGTTCGTATAATATCTATTTAAGTATGTATTTATCTATATAAGTATGTTTATCTGTTGCCTAGTATCCATAGTACAAGCTTTGCTTAGTTTGGGACTAGGTCAATTGGTATCAAGTGTCCCATGTCCCATGACGTTAAGACAGAAGAAATTTAAATTTGTTTAATTATTTGGTTGAGAACTTTATTCAGAAAATTCTACTGAGAGAAGCATGCTCACTTGCAAGCTTGCTTGCATGCTTCCTTTCTTGAAAAATTGAATGCAGCCTTGAATGCATGCTTGCTTGCAACTTTGGGAGTATGCTTGCTTGGTCTGTTGTTTGCATGCTTGCTTGCATTCTGGCTCGCATGCTTGCTTGCATGCTTGCCTGATTGCTTGCTTGTTTGTAATGTTTATGGTTTACGCGAGCGAAGCATGCTCACTTGCAAGCTTGCTTGCATGCTTGCTTGCATGCTTGAATGAATTCGTTTGCATTATTGCTTGCAACTTTGAGAGTATGCTTGCTTGATCTGTTGTTTGCATGCTTGCTTGCATTCTGGCTTGCATCCTTGCTTGCATGCTTGGTTGCATGCTTGCTTGCATGCTTGAAGTAGCCTTGAATGCATGCTTGCTTGATCTATTGTTTGTATGCTTGCTTGCATTCTAGCTTGCATGCTTGCATACATGTTTACCTATATGCTTGCTTGCATGCTTGAATGCATGCTTGCTTATATGCTTGCTTGCACTATTTCTTGCATAATTACATGCACTGCCTGACTTGCATGCTTGCTTAATTGCTTGCGTCTTTAAAGTGTTTATGGTTCACGCGAGTAAGGCCGCGGGTAAAAGCTAGAAATAAATAAATCTTTGAAATTAAAAAGAAATCCATATTGATTCTGCTAATTTTCTTGAATTAAGGAGCTAACAATACCTCTCCTCGCAGTCGGGTAAAAATTTAAGTCAACTTATGTTGCAGGAAGAATGCCAGCCTTGAAGCCGATAGTCAGAACTGTTGAAAATGACATTGAAATGTATGATGTTGATGATCCAATAGACGGCGATGTTGATATTGAACCACCAAATGTCTCATTAAATCGCAAAGCAAGCCTGCAGCTCAAAATAATTACCCACAATAAAGATCTTCGTGAAAATAGAAATTCAGTTGTGCACAGGTAAGTTGCATTATTTAACACTTATTGGCATGCTGCATGTATATTCTTCGAAGATTTACTATTTTGAGCATATCATCGAAACACAAAATAAAATATGTTACAGAAGTGTACCCGTTGAAAGGGATCTGAGCCCACCTAGACCGCCATCCATACTTAAAAAACGGCCGATGGCTGCATTGAGAACTGAAAAGAAGATCGAGAAGCCTGACAAGCCAAACTCAAGTAATGCTGAATTCAGGATTATTGTTAGCAGCTTAGGGTCAACTGTAACTGCTGGGGACATTGAGGTAAGTTAATGTATCTGATAATGATAATAAAAATACCACTACTTTAATAGTACATTACTGCAGAGTCCGCGAAATAGGGGATTGCCGGCCGAGAAGTAATAGATGGCCGAGTGTTAACGAGGCCATCTAGGGATACGAGGCCGACAATCCCTGTTCGCGGACGAGGCTTGTATAGCGCTTTTCTCAAATAAATCCAAGGAAATAAATACCATGTCACTTGATAATGAACTCATATCGGAAACAATAACACTTATTTGAATTTAAAAAAAAAACACTCGTTTTAGGTATAAACCGTATAAGTATTTGTTTTTAGGGTTCCGTACCTCGAAAGGAAAAATCGGAACCCTTATAGGATCATTTTGTTATCCATCCAGACCCTTTTTCTCAGGAACGCGTGGACGTATCAAGCGCAAATTGATATCGAATACTCAAATCTGCGGTCCCTTGAAGCCCTGAAAAAATCAAACTTCTAAGTCGACGCAATCAAAAGTTACAGTCATTAAACAACGTGTTTCCATACAAATAGTGCACTGAAAACCTTACCAAAACTTGAAATTTGGTATGAAGGTAGCAATCATTACACAACCACCTAGAAAATTCTGAAAATCTTGATTTTCTATGTCTGTCTGTAAATATTAATGTCCAATTTAATCTGACCCCACACTGCGTACATTTTGCTTAAGAATAGGGCTCTGCATACACTGGATGTATTAAATCATTCGGAAAAATCGAGAAATATCTTCAAGACACGATTCCCGTTTATATACCTATAAATGTGCACGGAACCCTCGGTGCGCGAATCCGACTCGCACGCACTTGCCCGGTTTTTTATTCTATTCCCGCCAAAATACTCTTTTTCAGCTATTTTTTTGAAAGTTGTTCGGGTTGATGTTTTTGCCACCAAATCTTGTGATGATTTTATTTATAAAATAAAATCAGGATAATTTATTAATTGGTTATTTTCACGTTATTTTAATAAATTATCAATAAATGTCAATCCTTGTTTATCATTGAATACCTGATTCACTAAATAAGAATAATAAATAATCTAGTCAAATAAGTGATTAAAAAGTAAATACACATTCACGAACTACATACAGTCAGCAGCATTAATATCTGCCACAGCGGAGCGTGCAAAAATATCTGACAGCAAAGAGATTGTCTTTTGTTTCAGTGGGTTTTATTTCTTTTATTGACTATCTATGCCATAGATTCTATAGCATACTGAAAATTAAAAAAAACGTACAGTCACCAGCACCAATATCTGACACAAGCGTGCATAAATATCTGATACGACTCATTTCTAGCGCCGGAAGGACGTACACGTTGCTGGCCTTGGCCGTCAATGTTGTATGAAATTCCATTACTATCCTCTAATTTGCATCAAAAGGTTATCTCGTTGCTGGTCTTGGCCGGCAATGTTGTATGAAATTCCATTACTATACTATAATTTGAAAATAAAACGAATCTTCAATAAGTGATACAATGACGTACTTGTCGTTCTATGATCACGAAGATAAGGACGACATTTCCTTGGATGTTTGAGAAAATAATATTATAGGCGCTTGCGCCGAAGCATGATCTCCAATTTGTTTGTATACGTAACAACAGTAGAAAGGAGATAAAAAATATGTAGATGCATGAAGAACACATACACTGAAAATATCGCTTATTTGGCAAAATTCGTGTTAGTGCGTAAAGAAATGAATAGAACATTGTTGTAGAGGCTGGAAAGTAAGCCTTCGGGTTGGCCTTCAAACTAATTCGTTCATCTATTGCACTTTTGCCCGAAACTAAACATTTTGCTTTTCATGACCACTGCGAGGAAATAAAAAACATTTATCACAAAACAAACAATAACAATCCAAAAACTCCTTTTTATAGACCTCAAAAAGAACCACATGTTTTTCATCCTCTGAAATTTGTGAAAATATATTCTTCGGTGTATTAAAATGGATTATTACAATAATTTCGAATGAACTAAAAACAATAACCTTGCTCACCTGCTCCATTGATATGACAGGTTCATTGATATGGACCTCCGCAACGTAACGCCTGATTCAATAAATACTTACTTAGAAAGTACATACAAGATTAATTTTGATCTCACGAACGTTGAAGGCAATGATTATTGTATGTACTGATTTAAAACTTCAAAATACTTGTTCAGGAACTGTTTGGCGATGTTGGTGGTATGATCGAGTCCCGGTTGGTGCGACCTGGTACGGCCGAAGTTATATACAAGACTTTGGAAGACGCCCAGAGAGCTGTCGACTTGTATCACAAACGACAACTTGATGGGCAGCCAATGAACTGCCTGCTTGTCACGCCGCGCTCTAATGCCGCTCCTCAGAGGTAAATATTCTTACAGGAGCACATGTTCGTTAACTTATTATTGGTTGGATTGGATATACACAGGCCTATACTACGAAGTGCAAAAATCGAATTTCGTATCTTGCCTTCCCACTGACGCTAATATTATTGAATACGAGTGTGAGAGATATTCGCATATTTTTATACATATTCGCATTCGCAAAATTTCTGCGAATGTTGCGAATATGAATATCAGAAAAAAATACAATTATTAAATAATAGTGGGTTAATAAAATCAAAATCCATTCATTTCTTGTGTTTTTTAAATACAAGAAAATCAATCAAAATCGTCTATCATCACAATCTTACCTTAATATTCACTTGTTTTGTTTACGAAAAAACCGGGGCGAGCGGAATGACACTTCAATCGGATGCGTTCGTATAAGCTCGGTAATTCGCGGAACAAAATACAAACGGAACGCACTTCGTTCGAAGGAGACTGCCATAGACAAATGGCTCCAGAACGAAAAAATGAATATTCGCATTCGCGAATGTCAGTAGCAGATATTTGCATACGCATTCGCGAATGTTCAAAAAATTACATTCGTTACATCACTAACGAACTTCGATTTTCGAATTTGGTAGTATTCCTCCAAGATTCAGAACTGCGCTGAAAGTGATTAAAGTATCTTCCAAACTACAGTACAAAAAAGGAGCCGTATAACGTCTCGGCAGCGTCCTTGATATAATTACCTACGCCGGCTCGGTACATAAACGCGCGGTAGGGCTGCCTACAACTGTCACAGTTCAGTTATGTATTTGATAATGTAACATGAAATTTAAAGTAGGGAAAAGATTAGGAGCTATAGGAAATTATGGAAGGAATGGACTACTTAAGTGTTTAGCAAAAATGCATTTTACGTTATTTTAACAAACCACAAAACGTATTGTTTTTAACCCCCGACGCAAAAAGAGGGGTGTTATAAATTTGACCGCTGTGTGTCAGTGTATCTGAGTGTTTGTTTGTGGCACCGCAGCTCTTAAACGGGTGAACCCATTTGAATGCGGTTTTTTATTTGAAAGCAGGTTTTCTAGCGATGGTTCTTAGACATGTTTCATCAAAATCGGTGTAGCCGTTTTTGAGATATTGAACTTTGAAGTGACAATTTCGGGGATTTCCAACTTTGTTGGTTAGGTTAGTAAACAGTTTTATTTAGCTTCATTACTAACCATCGCGAAACCAATAGGTAACTAACACAAATAAAAAAGAACTTAACACAAAATGAAAACGGAAAAATAATATTATTTTTAGTCTTACCTTTCAGATTCAGACTGAGTTGGTAATCTAAAAAATGACAATTCCGGTTTCGATATAGATGAATTTAAACATCCGTACACCGAACAATACTGTTTATAATGTCGTGAGATAATTAGGTTCGTAATAAATGCACGTGAGTTCCGCGCCGACCGAACGTTATCGTTATCGCGGAGCATTCGCGACTGACTGATGGTTGCCGAGGTATGCTGAGAATTCGAGGCGCGTAGGTATAACTCGCGTTCCCGCCGTTTATATGAAGTCATTATACTGCTCCTTTTTTGTACTGTGTCCAAACCGTATGTTCAAAAAGTACGAAAAATATCACAAAGGTAAAAAGTTAATAAGTACCAAAATCGTTTCAACGTGATCGGGTGTACCGTTTTTTAACTTATTGCCGAAAAACTACGCTTCGTAACAAAATACGCAAGTGCTGTAGTGGTATGCTCTTTTGCTGATAAACATTTTCACGTCGCATTTTTTGGTAAGGGCCAAACCCTATACACTGAGCATAGTCCGACACGCTCATGGTCGTTTTTTTTTTGTTAATAACATACTGTTAATTGACTGGAGACAAAAACGATATGTAACGGAACTCGTTTTGTTTCAGAAACGCTAACAAGCCTGGATTGCACAGCACAAACTCCAACGTGGAACCAGACTTATCTACTTTCCACAAAGTATTGTTCAGTAACTTCTAAGTCAAAATAGTACTGACCTACTTAAGCTAACTGTTATGAAGCATTCGGAAACAGCAGTACCTACCTACAAGTGTAAAAAATTTACAGACATGTTGTTTAAAATAGGTACCCCGATGTATTTGTGAGTGCGTTGTAATTATAAGATTTAGTAGTTTTAGGTTTAAGATATTCTGAATAAAGTAACCGTGTACCTTTCTTCAATCTAAACCAAGGAGTTTTTCTTCCGAAAACTAAGAAAAACTAGACGGATAGTAAGACCACAAGAACGGTATGCGCACATACGTATGTGCGTGTTCAAACAAAGAAATATATCGTCAGATTACGTGGACTATTAACGTGGATTCCGGTGCCCGAAATCATACAAAAAAAAAATAGTTGAAATTATATAAAGGAAAACTAATACTGAAACTAATATGTGGCGTTGTTGTCGGTATTGAGTTATTGATATCCATAGATAATCTACATACAGTTAGCTATCGAACCATGCAAGAAACACGCATGTAGGTTTAATAGATATAAAAAAAAAGTTGAACCTCAAAAGCCAGAAAAGGTGATTATGAGAAAATTGAATACAAACTTATGGCGGCTTTGATCAACATCAAAAGAGAGAACCTTCTGTCCTTGTACTATTACTTATTCTGTGCCTCTACTGAAAAAAGTAAGTATCCATGTGGAATTTCTTTAATTGAATTATGGGGTTGCTGGAGAGATGCTCTGCAGCAACCGCAAATTCAATTAATTGTACCCTCGATTATATTGAGGTACATTTTTTTAAGTAGTACTAATTCGGTACATCAGCTTTGTCTTGAAAAAATCACAAAACAGTAGGGTTGCCAGGGAGCATGACTTAATTTTCAACCACGAATCCTTCAGATTTCCCCCGAAGCCCGAAGGT
Organism: Choristoneura fumiferana; assembly: GCF_025370935.1. NCBI lineage: Eukaryota > Metazoa > Arthropoda > Insecta > Lepidoptera > Tortricidae > Choristoneura > Choristoneura fumiferana. Next base: position 10,598,373 of record NC_133476.1, on the reverse strand, counting down.
TTTTCTAAGAGCTCACGGATAGTTCATCATTATCATCATCATCCCAGCCTCAGCGAGTAGAATGTTAAGCAGGGAATGAGAGCGGACGACTCCTCGATACACAGTTTATTAAATGTATAAAATATATAAATCGAATCGATATTTTGTGGCAAATTACGTATTAATATTGTGTTATTTTGTAAGTACATTACATATTAATCTTGTAATTACAAAATAAACACAATTATGATTTCATGTTATTACTTCTTTTATTCATCATCATCATTATTATAACGACTTCACAAAAATGTTTAGAACTCCTTCTGTGACCTTCTAGAGTCCAATGTTATCTTGAATGGACTATAGGTGTTGTTAAGTTATGAATCAAACACGTTTTTATATCAGAGACATTTATTACATAATTAATTGTTACTTGCAATTAATTCGTAAACAAATACATCCCCACGATTATTTTACATTTAAGCCTACTTTATATAAATTTAAGTCAAATCTGCAACGGTATTGAATGAATAAAATAATGTTTTATTCAGTCGTTGACCATTTGTTATACAAATCAAAATTAGGGTCCTCCCGAATCTATCGACGCGGAATCGGCAAAAGCCTAAGAGCCAAAAAATCATGGTTCGGACGACGCCTGCCGACGCGTTACGTCTTTTTCGCTCATATTGCGTATTATTCTATAGTCTATTGCGGATTCCGCGTCGATAGATGCGATTCCACAGAATGCGAAATCAGTAATCTGTTATGTTTGCGGCCTCCATTTTTAGAAATCCTCTTCGTAGTTTACCCATCAAATAGAAAATAAGGTACTATATAATAAATAGTTATCTATCGCAATCACCAAAAAAACTTTTAATTCAATCTTCATTATCCGAAAACGTTACGTAATAATATCGTTTGGCCGGATGGAGAAATAGTAATTTTGTGAAAGAAATGGTTCACTCGCAACGTTTTTAGTGATTCAGATATCCAACAAATTACTAGTTATACTGTTCCTACCGCAGAAGAAAAAACGTATCATGGTCAACCTTTCGCATATCACTACTTTAGAAAAATCTTATATCTCAAATCAATATGTTAACAAATTTGACCCTTAAAACAATGTTCATTAAGTTCACTCGGAAAGATCGATTTTAAGACCAGCTTTTCTCAAAGTAGTGACGATATATCTCTCAATGTCATTCGAAAACATTACTAGAAAAAACGGAAAAACATAATACGGGCAACCTTTCGCGAGTTTCATTGTCTTGTCTTGGGTGACCCCTAACAGCCCGTACTTTGAAAATGTGTTCTAATAGCTAATGATAAAAAAGTGCATGGGACAAAATATATACTTCTTCAATGTTCGTTTTTTCGCCTGCTGCAGAACTGTCAACAATTACTAGAGTCAAGTATAGTGTGACATCAGAGGCAGAAGGGTGTCTATAATCTTAGTATAAAGCGAAGTCTTACTTAAATATACAAATACATACATATAAAAAAAATCATTTTAACAGGCTCTCAACAGCCTCTTAAAATCAATCGGAATAAAGTACTTGCAAGGTACGAAATATTATTATCAATAATCCTAATACGGCCTCTGGCGATCACGGCCTCTGTAACAAAAAAAAATCGTTAAGTAATTTGAGATAAACACGACTTAAGAATTATGAGGGTTATGTATGAGAACATGGTGTGAGTAATATTATAAGAGCTTGAAACGCGTTTGGCGTAAGTGGTGGATAATTTAATATGGTTTGCGTTCAGTACTTATAGCTACTTACAAGGTCATAATTAGTTACAAACTATTAAAACGGCTACAATTGAGTGATTAATTACCCTCCATCTCCTCTCATGGCACCACCGCTGTTGCGGTCACCACCACCGCCGCCGCCATAACCGCGTCGGTCACCGCCGCGATCTCCACCCCGGTCACCGCTGCGGTCTCCCCCGCGGTCGCCGCGACCGCCCCAGCTGCCGCCGCCGCGTCCGCCGCCGCCGCCCCGGCCTCCGCGCCCGGGCGGGCCACCGCCGCCACCACGGCCGCCAGAAGGTGGGCCACCGTCTCCACCACCGCCTGGCTTCTCTTCGTTGCATCTATTGCATGCCTTGCGCCAAGAAAAGTTCGTGTTTCCGCAGCTAGGGTTCGGGCATCGCCAGTCGCCTTCTCGGTTTCCGGAGGGCGGGCCGCCACCGCCTCCGCCTCCGCCACCCCGGCCCCCACCGCCGCCGCCACGACCGCCACCGCCGCGGCCACCGCGGAAACCACCGCCACCGCCGCCACCGCCGCGGCCGCCGCCACCACCCCAAGTATTTTGTCTTTGCGCAAGGGACACCTTAATTATAGAGCCATTAAAGTCTTTGTCATTAAACCACTCAATGGCAGAAGAAGCGGCGTTTGAATCTTCGTAGGTCACAGTGGCTTCACCCTTAGGTGCACCGGTCGCTTTATCTTTGTACATCCACACCTTAGGCCTTTGCGTCTTTTTATCGATCTGAAAAAAAAAAAAACATGAATTTCATTTTACTATCTTTACATTTATAACTAGACTAAGACATTGATCAACTAGCAATAGAATTAATTAAATTCATTCCACACATTAAATTTACCTTAATCATGCCTATGGCTCCGAAATGTGTGCATAATTCATCCTCAGAGGTGCTGGGGTCCATTCCTTGGATAAATATGGTGTCCTCCTGAGTAACCATGTCACCCCCACCTCCGCCACGGTCTCCGCCATAGCCTCCACCGCCACCACCTATAAGGAATTACTGTTTAAGTCATGATGACATTTATTGAGTGACTCTCATTAAAACTAATATTCAGATTTCTATTGAAGTTTATGATAATTTATGGAACAATGCTTTACGGACTGAAGTTCAGGAATATGAATAAAACGTTATTGACTGATAAACTAAGAAAATACTAAACCAAAAAACTTTTTTAAACCTGTGTTTTGAATTTAATTTGACCGCGACCTAATTATACAGAATCAGAAATAATCCTAGTTACTCTACGAAGCCCTTGCTAATAGCCTTAGCAATGACCATAATATTATCAGCGAAAACCATTCAAGACCGCTTTGCCCTATCAAGAGCTTCCCTCGCTTATTACGTTTAGACCATTACTCTGTCAGAAACTCAAGAAGCAGGTACCAGATCAGCCCGTGATGCCCTTCTCAATTACTATTTTAACCTTCATACATAACATAAGAACCCTCGATATGTACGCATTTAGAACAAGATGTGATAATTTATGTTACCAAGTTTAATATCCTTAGACCTCATTTTTTATCTGGAACTCAAATTCAAATTAACCAAGTCGACACAGTAACCAAATAGCAACTGGTAGACCAATACAACGACGAATTCGTGTCGAGGCAGATCCGACGTCATGACTTGTTATCAATAACTGGTGATGATTACCTTGGTTATCATATAAAATTAATATCATAAATCTCCTGTTATGTGTAAATATTATCACTGTAAACCTTCAGCAAATTAAATTAAATGAACACTTGCATTAATTTTTCTTGCAATCCCTTATCCGGCAATGTTCGAGTTATCAGTCGTTTCCTTAACATTCCCAAATACCATACACTTCGAATTTGAATCAGTTTTCAAGTTTAGCCTGGCTCTTATTAAGCCAATTCAGAAAATACAAAATAGATTTATTATATTTTTCAGTGTCATAATTTTGGAATTTTTTGTCAGACAGAAAATGTTATAAAAAATATGTTGTACACATATTTTCTGCAAAGGCTATTAAGAATTCTGTTATATTTTTAACTCTGTGTTGTCCTTATCCTTAAAATACGTAACCTGTATGTCCATATTTAAGAAAAATTGTTACGTAAAGCTGCAATTACACTGAATCGTTCGCCGCATGCTGCATGCGGCGACCGCAAAAGTGTAAAGAACACGGTAGTCGGCCGCATTCGGCGAGCGACAGCTGCCACCGCCTTAATATGGCCGGCGCAGTCGTCGGACAGACTAATAATGTAAAGACGACGACGTTCATTCGCCGAAGTAGTTTGAAACAAGTTCGGCGAAAGCGTAAGGTGAATGACTCAGTGTCGTCATCGCTTTAGAGAAGTTTCCCTGCCGGCCGCGTTAGGTATTTGTTTGGGATATTGCTGTCTTTATCGCTCGTGACATAAGAGCTCACAGCCGTCTCCTCCATGACTTCCGCAACGAAGTCTGTAATTTATATCGAGATAGCTGAAGGCTTTTCAAGATTTGGGCGGTTGAATTTTGGGTTTCGTTGTCCTCATATTATACGAAAAGTATAGCACAGAAATCAATGATATTTTACAATCAAGATATTCATTATATTTTCTATGCCTGTGGTTTTTTCGATTTTTGTAAAAATACTTTATTAGTCTGTAATTCTCGTGCAAAGTTGACATCTTTTTTTGACGACTTTTGAGCACCTGTAATTCTGATATTACACATTTATATGAAAATCTGAAAAACCACAGGCATAGATAATTACGTCTAGTCAAATGAGACCGGGACTACGTTTGTATGGAGAATGGAACGAAGAGACTTCTCTTAAGCGGCGGCCATATTATCAAGGCGGTGGCAGCTGTTGCTCGCCAAATGCGGCAGACTACTGTGTTCTTTACACTTTTGCGGTCACCGCATGCAGCATGCGGCGAACGACTTAGTGTAATTGCCGCTTATGTTTAGGGAAATAAATACCGAGTATATCAGTTGACTCTTTTGACCTCTTGACAATAATAATTATTTTACTTAAACGTTGTTATAGTGACACTTTGTAAGATGCTGAGCTACCAAACCAATTTGCATCGTGCAATCCTTCTAAAATAAAATGACCAAACCTTTATACTAACGAAACACCATCCTACCTAAGCCCATATTTACTAAACTGTGAACGAATATATTATTTAGATACCGGCGCAACTTAATACTAAAATACTCATTTGATAACACATTCAAACCATAGGGCTGCCAAAACAATATACCGAGTTTCTGGTATCATATCAGCCATAATTTTAGGAGTCATAGTCATGATAGTCAAATTTTCAGGATTACAATTATTTATAACATTTTTCATTCTAGAATATACCATGTTTAAAACTTTAATAGGAGTATCATGGGTACAAACAGCCTGAAAGTAGGACTTGATAGCGAAACTCTGTATATTCTACACTTTCTGTCGAGACCTGACGACTTGTGATTCCTGTTACACACTGAACAAGACTGCTGACAACAGAACGACGGAAATTTTATAGTACCTACTATATTAAGTTTTCTAAAAAGCTAAAAAATAATGTATTGCCGGACGTTACTGCATATTTTAAAAAGAGTGACTTTAGTTTCACTGTTTCTTTTTTTTTTATTAATTTGTGTTTGTTTGTATGTCTGTACGGGGCGAGGATAAGGCTGCGTTTCCACCAGAGATGTGCAAGGATGTGTTGCGAGGAATGTGTTTTTCATGAACCAATAGAATTAGATTAGATTTGTAGCTTGATTGATACCTCCACGCTTTCCCAAGAAAAGTCTTGACAGACGGACGGACAACAAAGTTATCCCATAAGGGATCCGTCTTGCCGACTGAGGTATGGAACCCTAAAACTGGATCTAGCAGATACCAGTATGTGATTAAACTTGTATTTTCGACCTCTTGACAAAATTACAAAGGGCACTTGCACGGTCTAGTACAGTTAATACGGTTTGCCAAATCCTTTAAAATAGTTGGAAGATACATATATTTAAAAGCCAATGTTTAGCAAGTAAGTTTGTTAACTCCTGTTGCATGTAAAGGTAGCTTAAATTATTTTAGTGTTCGCTAATAGGCATAATAAAATAAAAACAGTCAAATACCGTATTAATCTGTCATCTCCCAGGATAACAGGATCAAAGGAATTTGGGCACAAATTTGTGCCTCTGGGAGAGGACAGGTTAACTAGGTATGTAGGTATATTATTATATTATGTAAATCAGAGTTAGAGTGTGTCAAAGTGAAGCACTAGACTGGCCAGCGAAAGCTTTACGTTTTTAACGAAACTTTAATCTAGTACATTTTCGAGACTGTCAAAATTTACATTCTAGACCGGCTTAGATAATTTTGATACTTCGTATATAAGAAACAAATTATTTTTCGTTCAATTAAATTTCCTATCAATCTTAAAATGCAAAATGTTATAAGATTATGTTAGAATTAAATGTCAGAAGTTATAGGTATTCAATGCCAATTGATGCGTCTGGACGTACATAAAAGGTCATAAAATTTACCAAGGTACTCCTAACCTCCTGAGTCCTGACATTTTTTAACAGACTTAGTGCTTAAGACCTAGACGTGGTTGATATGCTATGTTATTTTGGATATTATTTCAAAATTCTTAGAATTCATTATTCAATTTGTACTAAAGTGCATTCGGCCGTTATTCTTAGTGTTAATTGGTCCTTTATAAAGTACGCGAGGACTCAGGAGGCTAAAGTGCATCAACTTTCACACATTATAAATGAATTTTGATGCAGCTTGAAGAGTCCCGAGTATAATTTAATATCTGGAAAATTTAAATAATTTCTAAGTATCAACATCGTTTTTAATCAGTGTACAGCAAGTGTTGTAAGTCTCATTTTTTTTTTATTTGCCGGGGTTTCTCGTGAACAGCTTTCGCTGGCCAGAGTCTAGCACAAACCGTATATAGTTTTTTGAGTACCTATCTTAAATGTCCGTAGGATGCCATAATATCATATTATTTCATTTTTTTTTTTGGAAATATAGCTCTATCGTTACTATCGATAGTATGTTATTTTGTTACTATATGTCATTATTTCTCTAGGTACAGTCAAGGGCAAAGATATCGACACGGCCAAAGTTGCAAAAATATGTATACACGACTTTATGCACTTAACATTAAGGCCGTGTATATGTCGGCGGCCGATCGTAAAATCCGCCAGATCACGAAATTCCTAGGCATATCGTGAAATGCCGCCATTTCATGAATTGGCTAAGGGACATCCGCCATATCGTTCATAACTCACCGTTTAGCGATTTGCTAGTGACGTTTAGGCAGATCATGAAATTCCTAGGCATATCATGAAGCGCCGCCATTTCATGATTTGGCCAGTTTAGGCAGATCATGAAATTCCTAGGCATATCATGAAACGCCGCCATATCGGTTCTGGCACTTCGCCGGCCGCTGCCGCGGCACGCTCGCTTCGCTCGCTCGGCTCGTGCGTCGTGATCACAATTAATACTGCTTCGCTCGTCGTACCTAAATTTTTCTATATAAATAAATAACAACTAGTGATACTTTATTTACCAACAAAATTCTAACCTCTAAAATACGGGCAGACGTCCATGGTTTTTTCACATTGTGCACAGAATCCGTTTGATTCACATAAAAAGAACGGAGCTGATGTTCAAAGCTTCTTTTGCACTTCTATTTTGAATTCAATCACTAGTTTCGGTTTAAATATCATTTTGTTGCGACGCCGACATTTTTCACGCGCTAAACGGCCGGTCAGCTGATCACGGCCGCATTGGATACGCAGCGCCACCAGTGGCCAAATAAGAAACTATTTTACGATGTGCCCGTATAGAGCTAGAATATCGACGAATGCGTTGCTCTAATCGATCTGCGTATTATTTCTCAGGCACATCGTGATATGCCTGGCCACGTTTAGGCATATCATGAAATGGCGGCGTTTCACGATATGCCTAGGAATTTCGTGATCTGGCGGATTTACGATCGGCCGCCGACATATACATATTTTTGCAACTTTGGCCGTGTCGATATCTTTGCCCTTGACTGTACGTTGGTCTGTTTTTTAATCCGAGATACTAAGCGTCAGCGGGATGGCAACATACATACGAAGTTCGAGTTTTGCACTTCGTAGTATTGGGGAAATAAGGCTTCGGAGGGGCCTGCAGGGCTACTACGAAACTCGAAGTTCGTATCGTACCGTCCCTCTCGCTCTCGCGTATTAATTAGTATAAGTGACGGAGGGACCGTACGACACGAACTTCGAGTTTCGTAGTAGCCCTGCTGACCCTATACTTGTACTATTACTTATTCTGTGCCTATACTACGAAGTGCAAAACTCGAACTTCGTATGTTGCCATCCCGCTGACGCTTATGCCATTTAAAACGCGAGTGAAAGGGACGGTGCGATAAGAACTTCGTTTTTCCAGTTTTGTAGTAGCCCTTTTGTGTTGTTTTTTTATGTTGGCACTAAGTGATGAACACTGTCGTATAATTAATCAAAGAACACTATTTTTACCTGTGCTTAGATTATATTACTTTATCGTAAAAGTGCATTTATATTTTCATAATATAAAAATAGAATTAGTGAATGTTTTAATGTTATTTTTGTTACATAAAATATACATTTTACCGATTATTTACAACTAGCTTTTGCCCGCGACTTCGTCCGCGTGGAATAGTAATTTTGGGAAGTATTTAATTTATTTAGGATACCTATTCTGCCAATAATAGTACATAGTAACTTCTACGGTTAACCGAAAATAACCTATTTTAATTTAATACATTGCTATAAATATAAACTATTTTTTTTTTGTTCTTCCATCCATCCATCCACCCGATGTTCTTTGGTAAAACATAAATATTTTGCGGATAGCCACAATTTAGCAATACGACGTGTATTCTACCCTGCCAACACAAAACGACTAATTCTTCATAGTGAACTCTTGACACCTTACGTCCTTTATAGTAAGTTAGGAGGGTAGGATTATAATTAAGACGGCATTTTTACTAAGCATAGCTACACATATTTCCGATAAATATACTTATATGTAGTAATTTGTTTGGAATTCCTTAAGAACTTTCATCCCCATATTTTCAAGTAAATAGGTTGAAATTTGAAAAGCGCTGGAGCAAATGTTTTTTAGGGTTCCGTACCTAAAAAGGAAAAAATGGAACCCTTATAGGATTACTTTGCTTTTCGTCCGTCCGTCTATCAAACCTCTTAAGTCAAGGCAATCAAAAGCTACAGTCATTAAAAAGGTGTTTCCAAACCTATTGCCTTAACAGAAAAAGTTATAGGGTACTTCCAGCTGTCCTAGAAACTTGGAATATTGCATAAAGGTAGCTCTTATTGCACAATAAATAAAAAAAATCTGAAAATCATAATTTTTCATGTCTGACTGTCTATGTGAATACGCCATCTAAAATGACCCCACATTGCGTAAATTTCGCCTATGAGCTTAGAAGGCTCTGCTAACACTGCATCATCCCCTCTGCTAACATCCCCTCGCAGGTAAAATTTTCAAAAACGCTTGAACAAATCTATTTATTTCTTATAAGTAGCCCAATCCCAAGTTTCATAAAGATCCATCGATTTATCTTCGACAATGACGATCTTCCATATAAATTTTCATCCCCTATTTCACCCCCCACAGGAAGAATTTTTAAAGACGCGCGAACAAATATGTATTTATCTCTTAGCGCGTGCCCAAATGCCAAGTTTCATAAAGAACCGTCCAATTATCTTCGACAATGACGATCTTCCATATAAAGTTTCATCCCCTATTTCACCCCCTCACAGGAAGAATTTTAAAAAACGTGCGAACAAATATCTATTTATCTTTTTTCATGTGCCGAAATGGCAAGTTTAATAAAGATTCATCGATTTATCTTCGATAATGACGACCTTCCACATAAACTTTCATCCCCTCACAGGTCGAATTTTCAAAAGCTCAAACAAATATAGACTTATTTCTTATCAAGTGCCTAAATGCCAAGTTTCATAGTTTTATCTTTGACAGCGACGAACTTCCACCATATAAACTTTCATCCCCTATTTGAACCCCTTAAAGCCTCTTTTTCGCGATAAAAGGTAGCCTATGTTCTTTCCCAAGGTCTATTCTATCTCTGTACCAAATTTCATCAAAATCGGTTCAGCGGTTTAGGCGTGAAAGCGTAACAGACAGACAGACAGAGTTACTTTCGCATTTATAATATTAGTATGGATAGTATGGAAGTATGGATTATATCGGAACCCGAAATCATAGAACAGCACTGTTCGTTTTATGCTGGCCACATTATTTTTACATTTGACATTTCAGACTGTCATTTTAGTATAGAAATAGACCATAAATACTCCTTGGTCATGCATGATCCGTCATGGCGACAAAATATAAAGAGAACTGCCGGTTTGCGCTATTGTCGCCCCCTGCACAGAGCTTTGCGTAATATTCTCTATTGTACAGTCAACAACAAAGGTATGAATACAGCCAAAGTGCATAAAATATGTAACCACCACTATATGTTCAGGCAATAAAGTCCTGTATCCATATTTGGCAAAAGTGCCAAATATGTACACAGATACAAACAGACACAGATACACATCTAGAGATCTTTGTACAGATATGTACAAAGATATGAATACAGCCAAAGGGCTGTATTCATATCTTTGTTGCTGACTGTATTGTTTCGAGTGATTTGATTTCAAACATCGCTTCCCCATGACAGAATTTGTCAACAAAATACTGTGACATTGACTTTACTTATAAAAGGTGACGCGAAGTGGGTTTTTAATAGAATATTCACGTCTCCGCCTCAATGGAACCGCATTCAAATTAAAGTTATTCGAGAAAATTTCAATAGAACAGAAATCATACGAGTCGCTTTTTTATACCACAGCAAATGATGCGGCCATAGCTGGGCACCATTGATCAAATAGTTGAACATCGTTAATTGCTAATTCGTTACTCAAAAAGTTGACTCGTTAAGCGATAACGGGTCACGTCTCGGAAGATTTAACGGAAGTTGCCGTTAATCGTTAATCTGTGATAGTAATTGCACTTTTTGTCGTTGCGTTAGTTTATCTACTTATCATAATAATAAGCCGAAAGTCTTCCACTCTTGCACAAAGGCCTCCTTAGAAAACAACAATGAACGACTACTCGCCACTAGCATCCACTGGTTGCCCGCAACTCTCGTGATGTCGTCAGTCCACCTAATGGGAGGCCAGCTTACGCTTCGCTTTCGAGTTCGTGCGATGCGGGCTGCTTTAGTTCTTCGGCGAATTTCCGTAGTCTGGTCCGCGCGTTACCTTTTTGGTATATAGTAGAGTAGATACTGGATTAACGATTTACGGGTTTGAGGAAATTTAACAGAAGCTAAATCAGTTTCTCTTTTTTTATTAAGTTTACTTAAAAGTTATGTGTTATTCGAAGAGTTAACTTCGTTAATTAATTATTAACGATCTGGTGCCCAACTCTGAACGCGGCGGCTAAAATCCTTCACGTGCAGTTTCCCATAGATGCCAGACAAGATTCCTATGTACGGTATGTTCTGTCAAAGGATAAAAATTAACTGGCAATGACGGGTATAATAATAGCAACACAGATTTACATTAAACCTCGTCAACTTGTCATAAAATACCTCAGTATTCTAGTACATATCTACTCTCAAGACTCAGCTGATGTGAAATAAACAAAGCAGTAATTTGTCAACAGCCAAGTAGTGAACACACCAGTAGAATGTCACGAGTAATTTGGCAGCCCTTATGTGATTACGAATTAAAAATATTACAACAGCACCAATCGCTCAACGCGAGGAGCTTTACCTTTATTAAAACCACCCCCCCTGCCGCCGCCACTAAAACAACAAGAAGAGCGTTTAGTACACTTGGGCTGGCGGGCTGGGATCACTGGGGAGCACGCAGATTGATTCACACCTAGGGTCACTTTAACCGGTGACCTTACTCGTGACGGTCCTTTTCGTTACCACTATGTATAAACCTTGATACCTTGAAAACCTTAGAACAACAGTTGGTGACAAGAATTATACAATTAATCTGGATGTAACATAACTGCTGGAACATGCACGCCAAAAACAATACCTTAAGTAACAGTAACTCAGAAGTGTGTTATCAGTAGTGTACCCATTCTTTCACTCAATGAGGGCTATCGTTTTTATTGTCTCACTAGATGGCGCACTGTTGCGTGAGGTTTTTAAGTATGGCTTTCAAAGTCTATTATTACGAGCGTGAAAACAAAGTTTAGATTAAAATCATATTTAATACACCTTAAAACCGCACCATAAAAATATCGAGCATGTCACAGTGTTGCATAGTCCCCGTTTTGTTCGGAAAAAAGGGAGGACAAAGGTTTCCGAAACACAAAACTGTCTCAAAACACAGACATTCATTGCCCCGGAACGCATATTTGCCATAATTAATTCCAGATATTGCAAAATATTCATTAAATTATTCTAATTATAAATAAACCTGCGAAGCTCACCCAAAAACTATGAGATTTGACATTTCGGAGACCTCACGCTACACTAGCGCCTCTAGTGGCGAATTCATACGCGATAGCCCCCATTCGTTTTTCAGTTAATGATGGCTGCTCGGAATTTTAGGTGTGATGATTTGTGTAATTGAAAACATTATTATTTTAGTTAGAAATTTAACGCGTATAGATGAAAGCTCCTGAGAAATGTGAAAATTTAAAAATGTATTTTTTTTAAATAGCCCCTTAAAGCCGAACTTTTTTTAACAGATATATACTACTTAAGACATGGATGTGGTTTACCAGCTTTGTTATTTTGGATTTTATTTCAAAATTCTTAAAATTCTTTATTCAATGAACAATTTGTACTTTACAAAGTACATTCGGCTGTTATACTAAGTTTTAATTGGTCCTTACTAATAATTAAAAGTCATATAATTTACATAAGGATTTGGATTATCAGGTTGTATATTATTGTCATTCATATCGGGTCTACAAAGACGGGTCGTACACTAACTGCACCTTATTACCATTACTACAGCATAAAGGATTGGCCACACCGCTGCTTAAAAAACGATGCGATACGGAATTGCAGTGACGCATCGTATGCGCTCCGTTTTTCTCGCATGCTCTCTACACTGCTGCTTAAAATACGAAATCGCAGAACGTCAGGACTTTACCGAACAAAACTCGTGAAATTTGCGGCACGTCACTACGATTCCGCACGGTTTGCGTAATCACCAGCAGCGGTGTCGAGTCGAAAGCATGCAAAAAAAAAAAACGGTGCGCATACGATGCGTCACTGCGATTCCGTACCGTAACCGTTTTTTAAGCAGCGGTGTAGCCGCTCCTTTTTTAACACAGTTCATGCATCAGAAGAAGAAAATGGATAAGGCTGATTGTCATATTGATTCTGAAGTGAAATTGGTCTTTAGTGTTTTTAATAAACTACAAATGGTATTGAACCTTAAGGTGGAAAAGGAGATTAGACTTGCAAGATCTGGTCTGAACATAATATTGTAAGTGGAATAAAAGCTAATGTTGAAATGGGAACACTACTGACGTTTTTGAAACTTTAATGAATAACCAGGTAGGTATGTTTTGTCCTATCACAACATTACACAAAAATGAACAACAGTTTTTAAATTGGACCTAATATCCGTTTTTGTTTATTTTACTAAAATGCCCAATACTCACTGCAATAAAAAAACTCCAGTCTGTTCTTTCTACTTTATCAGTAATTAGCTTTTAATACTACAATTTTCAAAATTTACAAAATCAAGCCCTCACATGACAGATGACATTTAGTTATCTGAATGAAGCATCAGATAAAATTGATCCATTACAGGCGGTTTTGAGTTTTCAGCTGTAAATGATTGACTTAATTTGCTGATACAACAACCAGACATGATGAGATGGAATTACTTTTTATTGTGTAACATGAAACAAAACAACTTTCCAACTATCAGGCAACTTGTTAAAATTATCAATGAAAAGTTGTTTTAGTATCAGAAATAACTTCAGGTAACACTTACATTTCACCTCTGAGTTTTTCGAAATTCATGTGCGGAATTACATTTGAAATTTACCACGAGCTTTGCGGTGAAGGAAAACATCGTGAGGAAACCTGCACAAACCTGCGAAGCAATTCAATGGTGCGTGTGAAGTTCCCAATCCGCACTGGGCCCGCGTGGGAACTATGGCCCAAGCCCTCTTGTTCTGAGAGGAGGCCTGTGCCCAGCAGTGGGACGTATATAGGCTGGGATGATGATGAACACTTACATTCTATTGTGACCTGAAAACAGTTATTCCCTTGCAAACAAGTTACCTGCTGAATGCAAACTAAATGATACCCCATGATACTCAAAAGAACAAACTGGTTTTTTAATTAATTGGTATTAGTTATGTGCTGGATTGTTAAAAATTTACATCTGCAGATATGGGTAACTTTTTTAAGTGTCTACATCCTCAGAATAAGGAACTGAATTTTCTTACCTATGGTCTAAGATCCAAACTTGAAAAGATTTGCATCAGTCTGATAACAGAATGAAACCTATTTTATAAGAAATTTAGCATATTAGAAATGGGTTTGCTAAAAAAATCGTAGACAGTTTATTTTTATAATTTTTTAAAGAATTATCTTTGATAAATTTTTGTTGCATCATCGAGAAGATAATAAGAAACTTTTATATTGACTTAAAGTAACCTACAATATATACGTTGGGTTTTCTATTGTTTACCTGGACAAACTACTGGGTTGCCAGGTATCTTAAACAGTTGTTGATGCCAGTCACTTTCACTTGATTAGATAGTAGACCAAATTTTAATCGTATATCAACATAAGCGCTGTTTTATTGCGAACACGTTGATATAAGGTTGTCTGCATTTAATTAAAAAATTGCCTGTCCAGGATATTTTTAGCAAAACCATTTCTAATTTTTCTAATATACTAAATTAATTATAAAATACATTTCATCCTATTATCAGACCAGTGCAGATCTTTTCAAGTTTGGATTTTCTACTAATAGGATTTGAGATATTATAAGTGAAATTCTTTACAATACTGAGAAATGCAGATCTTTTTTCCCTTGGACATCCACAGATACCAATGTCAAGCACATTACCAACTTGTAGGTATATAACCAGAACCTTTCATTATCCTGACATAACTGAATTGTAAAACTCATTCTCGCAAGCAATTTGATCAATTAACATAAAAATCTTTAAATAAATCTGAGGCCTCATTGTTTAACACACTTGGAATCACAATTGTTTTCACTATTTCTTTCTGTCACATATGGTATAAGACAAGGGTAGAAAGAGATGGTGATAGTGATCACAAACATTGGCACATCTAGGTTTAATATTCAAGGGGGAGCCTGGCCTGGATTTTTGTGTGAAGATATCAGTAGGTATTATAGGATTTCCGAGTTGGTAGCTCAGCATCCCGGGATGGGCACTAGACCATACTGGGGTGGGCATGGACCCCCCCCTTAGATACGCCAACGTCAGTGTGCCAGACAATAAGGCATGATTGTGACCATCATTACAATTCAGCTAAAAACTCAGAACAATGAAATCTCTAAAACATATTTGAGTATTTTTTTTATATGAGCGGTAAATAAACAGCTACAGCAACCATAAAAACAACCATGACCTCATAACCCTTACGGGATATGCTTTTTTTAAATCATTACATAATTTGACAGATTTATTCCCAGAAATGATGTAGTTTTTAACGCATCGTACACATAATCACAGTGGATAACTGTTGCACTAATGCACAAAACGTGCATTAACCCTTGCATGGATCATCAAAATTTAGTAGATGATTTGAGCATTTATTTATTACTAGTCTTGCTATTATCTTCGTTGAAGGTGATTGATTATCCGATTACCCAGAAAATTTCTCTTAGTGCTGATACAATTACAAGGGGCATCATATTCCTTATGCCCCTTTTGTTGGCGTAGATTCTACAGCATAAATAGCTATGCAGATAAAATTGACAACTTACCCATATCCTCCATCTCTATTTCCACCATCTCTATTGTAGCTGGGTCTGTCACCTCCGCCGTATCCGCCACGGTCTCCACCGGAGTATCCACTGCCACCGCGGTCCCCGCCGCCATAGTTTGAGCCGCCTCGATCGCCACCACCGTACCCGCTACCGCCGCGATCACCACCGCTTACGTATCCACCCCCATTGTTACGGTCATATCCTCCGCTGCCACTGCTACCACCTCCTGCTCCGCCTCCGTAATTGGAGTTATAACCTTGCCCATAGTTATTCCCAGAGGCTTGTGTACTACCGTAACTATTGCCACCTAAAAACAAAGAGTAATGTAGTGTTGTGGTTAATTCGTGTTAAAACTAATAAATATATTACTATTATATATTATAACTTAAACATAGTATGCGACTTGCTAAGTGCATGAAGTGGTGTAACGCGCAGCGTTCACGTGTAAATAAAGTGAGTTCTAACCTGCATTCTGCTGGCCCCAATCTTGGCCTGCGTTCGGAGCAGCATAACTGGCTTGATTGTAGCCTCCCTGTTGTCCGGCGCCATAATTAGTATCACCTGAAGACAAATTTGGTGGTGGTACAGAATATTGAGCGGAATATCCTCCGCCGCTGTAATCGCCAGAGGCGTAATCTAAAAGAAAATATTGATGTTTAAAATTTACTGGGATAATTAAATTGTGCAAACTAAAACTGCATTTTAAATACTCACGGTCGCCCATATTTAGGAGTTAATGATGCTGAAACTCTATATTTCCACTAAAACTGCGTCTCGGCTAACTCGTTTCATTCGCGTTGAATAGCGAAAAGAAAGATGGATGGATGGAGTCCAGCGTCAGCACTGCCAACCCAACAAAGCAAGATAACTAAAATGGCGGCACGACGGCAGGCCAACCAAGCAAGCCAAGCAAGCGTGAAGCGTGGGCGTTGGTATTAGTTTAGTAGTCTATCGTGAGTCTATCTATGGAACCATATTCTGCAGGGCTACTACGAAACTCGAAGTTCTTGTCGTCAGTCGTGCTGTCCCTCTGACACTTATACTATTTAATACGAGAGCGAAAGAGACGGTACGATACGAACTTAGTTTCGTAATAGCCCTGCTAAAATTGGTATCATGCTATCTCTCTTTGTCTCGTGACAAATGCCATTAGCGTGAGCGGGACGGCACGTATCCGATCCGATCCGACATGATTGAACGAAAGTGAAGTGAGTGCTAAATCGCCGATCGCGAGTCGCTCGATCCAATAGTTTGGTTGGAGTTGGACGTGTAAACAAAATGCGAATGAAATGCGAATTTTAGAATCAATTAATGAGGGCTATCATTTTTTGTCTCACTAGATGGCGCACTGTTGCGTGAGGTTTTTAAGTATGGCTTCCAAACCCAAGTCTGTTTAAATTACGGGCGTGAAAACAAAGTTTAGATTAAAATCATGTTTAAGACACCATAAAACCGCACCATAAAAATATCGAGCATGCCACAGTGTTGCATAGTCCCCGTTTTGTTCGGAAAAAAGGGAGGACAAAGGATTCCGAAAGACAAAACTGTCTTAAAACACAGACATTCATTGCCCCGGAACGCATATTTGCCATAATTAATTTCAGATATTGCAGAATATTCACAAAATTATTCGAATTATAAATAAACCCGCGTAGCTCACCCAAAAACTATGAGATTTGACATTTCGGAGACTTCACGCTACACTAGCGCCTCTAGTGGCGAATTCATACGCGATAGCCCTCATTGTATTTAGCTCAATAGATGTAACGCGCATGGCGCCACTATCACGTCCTCCATGTTCGTGTGCAATTCGTGTGCGAATGTCAAAATGATTCACCCGCGAATGTGTGAACAGTAGTTTGCGACGGCACTTCGTATATACGAATGTTTGTCCACAGAGTACCTTTTTAGGGTTCCGTAGCCAAAATGGCAAAAACGGAACCCTTATAGTTTCGCCATGTCTGTCTGTCTGTCTGTCCATCTGCGGGTTTGCTCAGGCACTATGAATGCTAGAAAGCTGTAATTGTGCACGAATATATATGTAAACTATGCCGACTAAATGGTACAATAAAAAAAGCTAAACAATTTTTTTTAGAGTAGGTATATACGTAAAGTGGGGGTGTTTTTTTTCTCATCCAGCCTTGTAGTGTGGGGTATCATTGGATAGGTCTTTTAAAACCATTGGAGGGTTGCTAAAAAGATTTTTCGATTCAGTGATTTTTTTGCAAAATATTAAACTTTAAAGTGCAAATTTTCATTAAAAATCGAGCAAAAGAAAGTGTCATAAAATCTCGTGTCTGCGCTATAAGTTATTTTAGGTCAAAGGCCACAAGAATAAGTTTTTCACGATTATCTCGGTTTCTATCCACCACCAGTGATGTTAACATTTATTATAAAAAAAATGAGACAAATTTTGTTTTAAAATTTTTTCATACGCTTGACCGTTTTTGAGATTAGAGCAAAAAGCACGCAGTTAAAATGTTTTAAAATACAATGTATTAACTAATAAACAATACAAATTACTTATTGTTAATGAAATTTCAATGAGTTAATAACTTTATTCAAGGTATTATCATGTATTATTTACTGCGATTCACGGATGACCTTGCATCAGGATGGCAGATCGCTGCGGGCTCTTAACCTTTACCTTTTACTGGTAATACCTGATTCTTTTACCCAGGAAACTACCCAATTGTTCCAAGGAACCTCATATTAGGGTACCTAAGCCGAAAGATATTTTAACTCCTCGGCTCACTTTTTGAAAATCAATAGGAGTTAAGAAAAACTACTGTTTTCAGAGGATCAAAATGAAAACCAATAAACAGGAATAAATAAAATTTTATTTACATCTAAAAGAAAATGAAATACTATGTATTTTAGCTGCAGTAAGCATGTCTTTGGTGTGAGATATTATAAATCAATCATGAAGTTCTAATACTTTTAAATACAATGTTATATGGATCCCCGCCACTGGATCTAATTAAGAAATACCTTATGCATAGTTGGACTTAAATCATTAATCAGACCTAACCGATTTCTGGTGTAAACGAAACTTTCAGGATTTTTAACCCTTTTCCAGGCCCCGCGAATTAAGATGAACTACCACAAAATAAATCATAGTTTTATGTTGTTTACTTATGAGGGATTAATTTAAAAACCGAATAATGTTTTTAACAAATTCAAATGATTTTGTACCATATTGTATGTTTAGTAAGGTCGAATATTTGTGTACATTTATGTGGTTGCTATATGCACTATGCCTGAAAAAGGGCTAAAAAGATTCTTATGGTGCTAGAACATTTATAGCAGCCAATGTGGGAGCACCATCAGTGAAACCGAATGAAGGTTACATAACATTTAGATTTTAAGTTTATTATTATTAAAAACAAAATTTAACAAACGGTTTCATGAAAAATTAATATGAGGTCCAAAATAATTGTTGTTTTTATTATTTAGTGACAAAGTTATGTACGATAAATCGGCCAAAAGATGGCACTGAGAGGAAGCGTAAATTATTAGAAATGGATGCGGATAGCAAATACTGTGAAGATGACATATCCCATGGTTTTCGTCCATTGAAAATGTCTCTTAGCCCGGTACTCCAGATTATAATTTTTTTTAATTTAAGATGTGACGATGATGTCTACTAGTAGAAGACTTTTGTAATGTCTATCTTTAAGGATCAACTGGATCAGTGGTTGCCTGTAGGGGTTGGCAGTAGAATTATCGTTTTTGAAAGCTAAATATCTTAATCAGCACGAGCCCCATGACCGTGGCCGCGGCGACGCCGATGCCCGCCTTCCACCACGATGAGTTGTCTCCCGCGAAACTCGTGAAGTGCTTCAAGTGTCTGTTGACAAAAAACAACAGAAAATGTAGTTTAAACATATATTCTTTACACAGAGGATTGACTACAGGGGTGCGGTTTATGCGGTGTAATTGTCGACCTGGAATGAACGAAAATAAAACACACACTGATAATTAGTGCCCTAATGTTATTTATACGCAGTACACCTGCATTATTGTTGTAAACTCGAACCAACTGAATCGTTACTCACTGTGGAACCTTTTCGTAGAAAAATCATAGTGACATTGTTGCTTGGCAAGGGAATTTATTATGACACTTACTGTGAGAACGTTCTACGGTGGGTCAGGAATCAAATGGTTCGACTGTACATTCCGGGTTGACAATGAGGGCTAAAAGACAGGCGAAATATCGCTAGATGGCGTTAGTATCGTGAGGATTTTTGACATTAAGTCAAAAAACCTCATGATATTTTTTTTTATTCGACTGGATCTCAAACGAGCAAGTGGGTCTCCTGATGGTAAGAGATCACCACCGCCCATAGCCACCTGCAACACCAGGGGGATTGCAGATGCGTTGCCAACCTAGAGGCCTAAGATGGGATACCTCAAGTGCCAGTAATTTCACCGGCTGTCTTACTCTCCACGCCGAAACACAACAGTGCAAGCACTGCTGCTTCACGGCAGGATTAGCGAGCAAGATGGTGGTAGCAATCCGGGCGGACCTTGCACAAGGTCCTACCACCTGCAATATACTATCGTCATCTAGCAATATTTCGCCTGTCTTTTAGCCGTCATTACTCGCGCGTGCATTACCGCGTCTGGTTACAGCTGCACTATTAAGACTAAGGTACAATTTAATTAGCCTTTATTTCAATCGGAAATATGTCATTTTCAGTTCTTACATGATAAAAAAAAAACGTTGCGTGAGATCTTATCTGGAGTTATAATATATTCGATTCTTCAAATGTAATAATGAAAATCATCACGGCTAATGCAAGTGTTAAAACCCAAGAAGTGGATATATAATAATAAATAATGGATTTGCAATATTTTTGTTTTATTAAGGACTCATGCCTTATGATACTCGTACTTACTCAATGCATAACTTACCTGTGTTTGCTGAATAAAATCCAAGCAGCTTGAAATTGACTGACAAAGACAATTAAAATAACGGTCTGATCAATTAATCGTATTGTCTTTATTTTAAACAATAGATTACAATAGGCAGTAAGAAATTCTAGTAATGATAGGGCATTATATTGCAATAATAATAAAGATACAATATACAGGTTGTTTGGTACATGAACCGTCAAATTTGTATGGGATATTGTTGGGGTTATTTGCTATCTTTTCACCCTCGGACCTTGGGTCCTAAGGGTCAGGGTTTTGGATTTGGAGATATGTTTTTTTTTTTGTTCTTTTCTCAAATTTTCTGAAATCCCGCCTTAAAACGTTCGTAACTTTTTTCATTAATTTATGTAAAAAAAATCGTATTTAATAATAATAACTTCGTAATATTCGTACGTAATACGTAATAATAATAATAATAGTTTTTATTCTAATTGATAGTTTCAAAGGGACCTACGAGATTTTTTATTCCACAAAATTAGTGATTGTGTGAAAAAAATCCAACTTCGAAATTCAATTATTAAAAAACTAAAGACTATTGAGAAGTTATTTTTTAATACTTCTCTAGCTTGTGACCTTTCTAACGATATGCTACACATTGATAAAAAATAAATCTGAATCAAATTACGGGGATATTCCGTCCATAGGGCGGAAATTGTTTGGAATCAGCGAGGAAAGCAACTTTATATTTTTAATGATTGTTTTTTTTTTATGGTTAAACAAATTTAACTTTATTTCATACTTAGCTATGTTTTAGTTTACAAATTTTGTTTGAACTGTTCTCCCGTTCCTAATGCACGCCCGACATCTCTTTCTCACTTGAACAGTTACGGTAGCTAGCCGCATTTCGGCTTCCATTGTAATAAAACCTGCGTCTATCCTTTCAATTAATACCTCTCGCGTGGGAACCTCCGTAACATAAACTAACTCTAAGGCGGGATTTCGGGAAATTTAAGAAAAAATAAAATAAAAATCATCTCCAAAACAGTGACCCTTAGGACCGAAGGTCCAAGTGTGAAAAGATAGCAAATAACAGACTATATACTACTTCATGTGCCGAACATCCATATAGACTCGAAACTACGTACATTCAATCTACATGACTATGAAAATACATTTATTTTCATAAAAATGTATTGTCATGTAGATTGATTGTTATCATTAGAAATGTTTTTTTTTTTCATTTGACAAAAATCATTTCTAAGAATAATTTTACTTGCATGCTCTAAAAAGAAGAAAACAAAGTTTAGGGAACCCAAGCCAGTCAATTTATTACCGCCAACTTGCCATGGTTTAAAAGCTTTGTTGCGATATTTATGAAAAAATCGGTCAAGTGCGAGTGCGAGCGACTCGCGCATGAAGGGTTCCGCACCTCCGTACAATGTTTTAAAAACAAATAGTTCAGTAATAATTTTTTGTAAAAAAATCTAATACAAGCTTTTTTGTTGGCGGTACTTTTTGCCCCTGGTTACCAAAGTAGGTAGTCGTCAAGACGAATCAAATGAGACTAAAACCGATGCGGTCGTGTCGTTTTATTACAGAGTTCCTATGGCCAACATCTAACTTCATCATCAGATCAGCTCTACGTCATAATAATATTGCATTGTCATCGGATTTATACATGCATGCAAAATTTCAGCTCAATCTGTTGAAGATATCCACTTCAAATTTAAGTTGAAATATTAATTCCACCCGAACAAACATAACTACGAGTAGTTACATTATATTACAAGTTAATAAAAACATATCACCAAAATGTGAGCACTACTGTGCAAGTATTTTTAATAAAGAACAATTTTAAATTCTCATCCTCTTTGGCTGTCGCCCTGTCGGAGGCTGAATAGCGCTTTAGACTCTTGCCATACGCCTGCCATAGGCAGAAAAAATTAAAAGTGGCTGAACGCGCTAATTCGGCCGAATGGCGCGTACTTATTATGAATTAGTGAATTAATCTTAACCTGATTTTAAATTTTGACCTTGTAAATAAATAGTGTTACTTAGTATGAATTATAACGGACACTTTTTAATGTAAAAAACATTACATACAGCGGCTGTGAGTGCTTAATTGAAGTTGGCTTTTGTGAAGTGTGTGTAGTGCGTGTCGGAGGTTTGTGGATCATAAATTGTTATTTAGTCTTAATGCTGCACAAAAAATAAACCACGGTCTTAGAGACAATTATTATAATTATCGAAGGTTTTATAAAATAGCACTAATAAAATCGCAAATTAATAAGTAATTAAACATTTAACAACATAGGGTCACGGGCGTTGCCCCTAGCAACTGACGGCCGTCATCTTGGCAGCATGACGACCCCCTTTAATTTGTAACTTTATTTTATTTTTAGTATTTGTTGTTGTAGCGGCCACTGTTACATAATCTGTGAAAATTTCAAGTGCCTAGCTATTACGGCTCAAGAGATAGAGCCCTGTGACAGACAGACAGACAGCGGAGTCTTAGTAATAGGGTTCCGTTGGCACCCTTTGGGTACGAAACCCTAAAAAGTATGTATGAGTATCTATATATTATGGAACAACGAGAAGCTTTTATATCATAATAAATTGTGTAATGTAAAAAATTCGTACCTGAAGTTTATTTTCTTTTTTAGAGTATTTAAGAAACTTGATTTTAGTTTTTTTTTTACTTATAATTTTTCTAAAAATATATATTTGGATTACGTAAGTACAGGTTTAGGTACATGTCGATTCACAAGAGCTAACACGAATGGGTTGAATGATTGAATGAAAGTATCTGTCAAACAAATAAAAATATGAAAATAACATGCATCAGTCAGTTTCCTACGAAAATGTCAAAGTGACATTACTTTCGTTCAATCCATTCGTGCGTGCATCTGTTTAGATTAGTCGAAATATCGACCACAGGTGCCTTGCGAAGGTAGTGGTTGATGTACTGGTAGCAAGCTGGCGCCGGTAGAGCGAGTGGAGCGGTGGCTCTAGGCGCCAGCTGACGAGAATTAGGCAGCAGCTTGAGGCGATCAAAGGGCGCCAAAGATAACTTCACTCTACCCCTACCAAAAGTTGGGGCCAGCACTGCTGGTAGGTTAAAATGAAATGTGTATGCTTACGGAAAGGCGGCCATGGTGGCGAGTTTGACGAACACGTCGTGCCTGTTTTCGCGAATGTGGAAGGCTTGCGGCGGCAGCAGCTGGTACTTGCTGCAAAACACTTCCGGCTGCAGAATGTACTCCTGCCGAGCTAGCAGCGCATCGCATTTGGTGCCCACTATCAACACCGGGATGTGACTTTCGGCGAAGTATTTCTGAAATTTTAACGGCGCTTGTAGTTTGTGTAGCGTAAATGTAAATGTGCGGGGATGGCGGTAGGTAACATTCGTTTCGGCGGCAGAAAATCTGCTGAAACTAGAATTGAACCCGCAACTGGATTCGTGTTCTTTCGTATGGCGGTCGGGATCACGCGGCTACGTGGTGTGCGCATTCTAGCATGCTTTTGCGGAAAGTGTTATTATAAGAGATGATGCTTAAGGTTTAAGTTTTATGAAAACTAAAGACAATACCGATGCAAGTCTAGCGTGATCAATTTTTTTGCGACTTATGCCTCCGTTGTGCTAATAAACGTGGGTTGGAAATGACGTTTACTCAAGCGGTCAAAACGCTCGTATATAGGGGCTACAGGGATCTACACTCTAAGATGCACTTACAATATAAATTCTCGCGATGTACTCGAATGAGCGGGAGGCAGAGACATCATAGACGAGACAGGCGACGTCACAGTTGACCTCGTGGGGCTCCAGCGGGTCTGAGACGCGTGTGATCGGGATCTCCTTTAGCACGAGACTCTTCTCTTGGCCATACACCTGTACAGTGTTAATGCAGCAGTTATCTGTGCAGTCGCCGCCGCCGCGCTCGTGTGTGCTCGGCTTTATTTTCTGAAATGTAACGTCATTTCATTATGGATTCGGTGTATTTGCTGAAGTATTTCCCAGAGTTAAAGAGCGATGCAGATAACAATAGCGCAACCCGAATTCGTAAAGCCAAGTTCACTGCAGTGCATGCTTTATATTTAAAGCGTAATGTTTAGTTAGTTACCGCGTAGGCAATTTATAGTTGACATTGGGTCAGTCACATAAAACTTTACATTTACCTAAATAGAGCCGTGCGTAGATAGATCTAGAACCAGTGTTCGGATCGCTTAGATACTGCCCATTTTAAAGAGTTTTCTGAATGTGAAAAATTGTGATTTTAAATATAGGGAATATGGAACTATGCTATTTTCTGGAATAAAAACTATTCTATGACCTTACCCGGGATTTGTACTATCTGCATACCGAATTTCATCTAAATCGGTTTAGTGGTTAAGACGTGAAGAGGTTACCTACATACATACTTACAAGCTTTCTTTCGCATTTATAATAAATATTAGTGAGATTAACTTTGCTATTTTTCATATCATAATTGAAAAAAATATATATATTCTATTTTGTTAAAAACAAAAAAGTCTTCCTATATAATATACCAAAAGAGGCAGAGGTAAACAACATTCTGTAAGAAACGAAACGTTTATAATATTATTAACTCAAGAAATATTCTGTACATTATTTATAGTTTTTAATCGCCAGTTTGGATCTAAACGTGACCTTTAATCACATACCTACAAATAGTTAACTTTTCACAACAAAAGCACTGCACCAAATTTGATGAAATTTGGAATGGAAAAAAGCTTAAACTTCATAGCAGGAACTACGTGTAGAATAATTTTAAACAGGGAATGAGAGTGGATGAGCCCACGAAACACAGTTATTAAATGTATAAATATAGATCGAATTAATATTATGTAGCAAGTTAAGTATTAATATTGTGTTATTTTGTAAGTACATTACGTATTTATCTACTTACAAAATAAACAAAATTATGACTTCATCTTATTACTTCTTTTATTAATCGTTATCATCAAAATCATCACCATTATTACGACTTCACAAAAAATGTTTAGAACCCCGTCTTCTGTGATCTTCTAGAGTCAAATGTTATCTTGAATGGATTATACAATGCTAAAAGTGGCAATAGCATTATTTGTTGGTTTAAACCCCCCAAAGAAAGTAATAAAATTGACTGTTGGAGAAACTAAGGTTATTTTTATTTCAATCATCATCATAACATAATGTACCTATATTATTTATTTTAATAAAAGGTAACAAATATAGGTAAGAATCATCTTGCCAACGAAAATACAAACTGAAAGAAACAACAACAAATAACAAACAAATAAGTAACAAATTTGGAGTTGAAATAAAAAATACAAAAAGACTCCAAAAACCAATCTTAATCATCTTGCTAGTCTTGCAGCCTGGTGGTTTTTGGAGTCACGTAAACCTTGTCGCGAACCCCTACCGTCGAATAGCGAACCCCTAGGGGTTCGCGTACCCCACTTTGACTAACCCTGGTTTAAACCTACGAATAATAATTCTCTCTCTTTGGGCTCCACAGAAAACCAGCGTTGCTGCGCATAATGTGCGGCAACACATGCTGAGTGGAGACCCTTTTTGGTATCCTGCCGTGTCACCAAGTAACATAGTTTAAGTGCTAGTTTTAATCTTAGTCTTAGGTGGTACTTATGGAGCCAAAATAAATCTTTCTTTCTTTCTTTCTCTAGAAGCGTAACTAAGCCCGAAAAATCATTCCACGGAATACCTACCGCGACGGGCGGGGCTTAAAATACCCACCGCGCATCGCGCCAGTTCGGCCGTAAAGCTTGAGTTGTGCAACTGCATCGATTTTCGAATTTCGTGGTAGCCCCCCTGATTCTCACTTTTTTCGAGTCGTCTACCATAGACAAACTAAGAACCGTGTTTAGTTTAGAATTAGAATGGTTTTACGGCCAGATTATTACAATATGCTAAAAAAAAAAATTACTAAACTTATTGCAAAGTAATTTGATATAAATTAAAAATATAAAAATAACGAAGTTTCATGAAGCGTGGCAAATTTTTATGGTGTAAAATTAGGTTATAGCTAAGTGCAGCAGGTTTGCAGGTGGTCGGACCTTGTGCAAGGTCCGCCCGGATTGCTACCACCATCATGCTTGCTAATCCTGCCGTGAAGCAGCAGTGCTTGCACTGTTGTGTTTCGGCGTGGAGAGTAAGACAGTCGGTGAAATTACTGGCACTAGAGGTATCCCATCTTAGGCCTCTAGTTTAGCAATGCATCTGCAATCCCCCTGCTGTTGCAGGTGTCTATGGCCGGTGGTGATCTCTTACCATCAGGAGACCCACTTGCTCGTTTGCCATCCAGTCGATTAAAAAAAAAGTTTTAAA
The DNA here is from genome assembly GCF_025370935.1 of Choristoneura fumiferana. NCBI lineage: Eukaryota > Metazoa > Arthropoda > Insecta > Lepidoptera > Tortricidae > Choristoneura > Choristoneura fumiferana. Next base: position 10,571,417 of record NC_133476.1, on the reverse strand, counting down.
GATGTAAATAAAACGTTAGCTGATTTGAAACCTCTTTAGTTTGAAATGACGAACCTACTAACTTTTTAAAACTAGTCATAACTCCCTTGGGGAGGAAAACTATACGTAAAAGTATAAATCCCGCGGCAACAATTGAGGCCATTGCCCAGGCATGGAATAACGTCATTGACGAGCAAGTGTGATGAAAAATAATAAGTTCGTTTATTTTACCGCTTTTAAATTTACCGATAACCCTCACCTGTAGCAATTGCGGGCATTGCGGCCTATTGAAACAAGGTTGTAAAGGCGTTCGTTAAAGAAAGTAATTTAATATAACACAGTGCCTACGCAGTAACTTAACAATTTGTTAGCGAATCCGAGTTCAAATATTTGTACAATCAGTAGTTTTAATGTGATTTAATTTTTTGAAGCATTATATCTCTGTTGGAAAAAATAAAAAAAAAGTTTCCGCCTTACAAAGTTACATAACCATCATATGTCATTTGAACCATGTTAGAAAAAATAGAGTACACACAAAAGTATACAAAAAATACTCATTCGTTTTAAATCGTAGAACTCGTAGAGGGTAGGGAGGGGACAAAAGAAAATTGAAATCCTACTAATATTATACTTAAATGCGAATGTTTGTAAGTCTGTTTGTTTGTTTATTTGTTACTGCATCACGTCTAAGCCGCTGAACCGATTTAGATGAAATTCGGTATACAGATAGTTTGAGTGATTTTTATCCCGGGAAATTGCATATTTCCCCCGGGATAGCGATAAAAGAATTCGATGCGGACAGAGTCGCGGGTAACAGGCTAGTATTTTATAATGTAGGTATTACGCTGTTGAGTCACAATCAATGCATTTTGATGACATAATCGTAAATCACCCACAGTGACAATAAACAACACATTTATCAAACAATCGTATAATTATCATATCTAAATCGAATCGCGCGCAACTCGTTCGTTAAAATGCATGCAGTTAGCAGCAGGGAAATTATAAAAGTATAGGTTCAAAGTATGAGATGTCACCTTCTGGGCTATGCCAAGGAAGCTTCTGCAAATGGACGTCTTCCCGCAGGACCTCGGCCCGATCACGTGGCACTGGTACACGTTGCGGCTCGACTGCTTCTTAGCAATATCCACCTTCTTCTCACGAGTTACTGAAATTATTATAAAAGGGGAATTTAAATAAGTTTTTAATTTTGTATCTATGGAAACTCTTGATTGCACATAACAACAACAAAAATTAACTTTATGCCTGATAAATAATATCTTTCAACTAACGTAGTTATGAGATTAGAACTTAATTTTTCTTTCGACGGTGACTATTAACAGTCGGATCTGCAATTATTGTGCCAAAGTCAAATATACTGTTTTATATTGACTTTGACGTAATAATCCGAAAATGGTCAAATTGTAGATCCGACTCTGTTAATAGTCACCATCGCTTTGTTGTATATTTTTCTTCTCAATATTTACATATTTACAACGTTTACATACTAGACGAGCTAGAAACACATTAGTTATGCCAAGTTTTAACTCTGGATGTTACACAACATCCGGTGTCTGGTGCCGACTTGCCGATACACTCGCGGTCGATATTCCTAAACTGCAATTTGTAGGGTACAGTACTGTAGTATGTACAATACAACATACTTAAGTTATGTATACTTACTACATTGTTACCACGGTTGTTCCTACTAGCAAGTTCTTTGTTTAAATTTATTTTGGTGATATTCAAGTATCATGAAATGATGTATTGTCTCTTACAAGTGACCCTGAGATATGTCAAGCGATTGACAGTTTGGAATTTAAATTAGTTACAGACACGCGCGATAATCCGGTTACAACGTCTAAAAATTGAGTAATAGAATAGTAGTATCAATCAATATTATTGTTAGTGTGTCCATGCTTGGCATTCCGTAACACGTCATCATATTGAAATGTTGCCAATAATATGTTGACATGTGCTGCCTAAAATCAATATTGATGTAACTCTGTTTTTATGAGGACTTGCTTTGAAACAGTAATATGAAGATAAATATGAGCATTGTCATTTCGCACTTTTTTGAAAGTTTGTGAGAATGTCATGCATGTTTGTTACTTTTCAGGCAAAAAATTTAGAATTTTTATGAAATTTAGTTTGCAAACCTGGATTTACACATGAAAAAGCATAGCAATAAAAAATAATCATAAACAAAGTCGTGGGAACCAGCTACTAAATAGTAAGATTGAAGTTCCTACTTCCATAAATTGGAGTTGAAGCAGAAAAAACACAGCAGGCATATTAAATAAATACTTGTCACAAAATATAAGAATTTACATTTGTAAGTATACAAATATCAATTTCGTGTTTTAAAATGTAGTACTTATCCCTAAATAAATAAAGCCCTTACTATGTATAGCCGCTTTTTGTGACTCATTTTCTAGGAAGTTAAAGCCTAGGTATGCTAAATAGGCACTTGTATTCTGTAGATCCAGTAGTGTCATTAGAGTCCATCGACACATCCAGCCTTGCAGAGTTAGGTATCCCTGGAAAGAAACAGTGTTTTAACAACTGAAATCATTTAGTAATTAATTGCAAACAATATCCATTTGCAGAACAATAACGAAATAATTGAAAACATACTACATGGAGTATGACTAGATCGCAAAATGACCACATTGCATAAGGGCTGCATCGCAAATGTGCTTCATCGTAAAAAGCCTAAATCGCTAAATGACGGGATCCTAGTACGTCTAGATCGTAAAATGGCCACTTCGCGTAGCGGCTACATCGCAAATGTGCTTCATCGCAGAATGCCGGAATTGCTATATGACTACATCATGATTTGACTAGGTAGTAAAATGGACTACATCTCTAAAAATGACTTGATCCATATAATGACGACATAGGTCCGGCGTGCTGCAGGCGACGCCACACAGTTCGTATGGAAGGATTAGGGTGCCCAGCGACCGATACTTCCTTAGTAATGTCTGAGGCCACTAAACGTGGATTAATACGAGACATACGCAAAATATTACGATTGACGACAGAAATAGTGCAACGCGGTCGACAGTGGCGTAGCTACCAAGGGGCTAGGCGGGGCAGTGCCCCGGGGCCCTCAAGCTCAGGGGGCCCTCGAAATTCTGCTTTATAGCTGATGATAAAGTTGCTTAGCATTTTTAAAGTATTTGTATATATGATGTTTTTACTTCAAAAAAACCTTACCAGTTTTAATAGCAGTGGGCCCCATTTTTTTATTTGCCCCAGGGCCCTAGGTTACCTAGCTACGCCACTGGCGGTCGACCACGTATTTTCTTATTAACTATACATTTTGTAGTCTTTAAACACTTAAGTAACTAGGTTACTGCTGATCTGGAAATACCAAATTGCTCCGAAAGTTCCCTGTGAGTAGGCCCTTGCTTATGGCCTGCAGCAACAGCTTTTCACTGATGGTCATCCAAGTTTTTTGAACTACAAGTCTTTGGCATATTCAGATTGTTAATATACAATAGTATGTTTGATTATTGTAATGATAAATGTACATTAACTCATGAGTAAACAAAATTGGCGATTTTGAAAAATATAAGAATATAAATGTAAAAAAAATGTGTGGCCAGGTTTTCTCATTAGTTGCACAAAGAGTCTAAATCATGCATGGTACCTGATGTTTTAATTAAAACCAACTTAATTTACTATATAAAAAAGTTTAGGTAAAAAAACGTAAAGGTGATATCTTTTTGGCCAGTACTGTAACACTTAAGGTTCTATATTACACCATATCATACTATGATTGTAACAGCAAGGTGTCAGGCAAAAATATATTATTTGTATTGAAAAGTATGAGACTATGCCCACTAGCATGTTTCCTAACCAACTGTCGCCATCACTTCTCATGTTCCTGACACTTTCCTATAACGGTCATGGCCATGGCATGCTATGGTGTAGTGAGTAGAGACCTATAACTGAATTTTGAATTAAATAAATTAATTGTTCACTTTCGTTTAATAATAGATATGGTAAGTAGAGTATCACATATGTACCAAAATACATTCTTTCTTAAGTTCTTTGATTAAGAAAGTACCAAACAATGGGAGTTACACCAACCTTTTCATTAGTAGGTACAGTATATCGCAAATTGTGCCAAGGAATCCGCGGGCAACTGGAGAATACATTTTTCAATTCTGTGGGATTGAGCATGCCATCCTTGTCCTGGTCATACTTTTCAAACACTTGTGTCAGAAACTGTTGGCCTTTGTATGATAGTTCTGACGAACAGCCTGCAGGTACCTTAATGCTGCAGAAAATATCATGATATATTTTAAATAAAACAGATCAGTTGCATAATCAGATTAAAAAAAAGAAGATAGATCTTACTTTGCATATAAGTAACTGTGCATTAATTCTAAAGACTCATCATATCCAAACTTGCGGAGTACTGTCCATGTTGTTTCATTTCTTCCCCTTTGAATAAACAAACAGTGCAAAAAAATGAATCCCTTTAATGTGATGCAATCATTCTCTATACCTCCTGCTATGTTTTGCGCAATTACGGATTTTACTTCATCTAAAACCTAGAAAAGAAAAAAAAAAGGTTTGTATATCTGAACATAGACAACCAAATTATTTTTTATGACCATTTACCTGTAATTGAAGAGGAGTATCAAAGCATTTTTTTTGGAAAATAGTTATTTCATAGTCATCCATAAGTCCATCTCCATCCAGGTCACAGATCCTAAATATTCTTGAAAGAGCTTTTTTACATTTTTCCGTCAACTAGAAAACAAGAAAACAGTTGTTGGCAATGAAAGTGGTAGTTGACCTGTTCTAGATGTATGTGGCTGTTATATTAGTAATTGAACTAAAAATAAAATGACATTGGTTTCAGTCAGCTTTGTAAAAATTGTGAAACAAGTTAATGAAGTTAAATGAAAGAATTGCATTTCTGTTTTAAAGTATAAAAGAGGTCAACAGAGTTGAAAATAATTCCTTACCTCTTGTTCATCAATACAATATATGGGTGTGATAGGGTGCAGTACAGCCTTCTGTGCATTATAAAACATTTCCGAGACATTTGTCAATGTTTTTGCAGAGCATTCTATGCATCGGTCCACTTCTGGATATTCTTCTGCTATATCCCAAATATTCTGTACAACACAACATAAACAGATAGTAAAAATGTTTATGATGTAATAAATATGAAAATTTATAAGACAAGGATTATAACTTACATCAATCACAGAGTAGTCAATCAAGTCTATCTTGTTTCCAACTAGAATTACAGGTTTCCTGTGGTCGTCTGGGCAGTTTTCCCTCACAAAAGGCAACCAATATGAGGCAATTTTATTCAGAGTTTCTTGTTTTTCAACGGAAAATACTATGCATATTACATGAGCTTTTTCAATCTCTTCTGCGACTTGTTCTAATGATTGTTCTGCCACTAAAAATGTAATGTTTCCTTTTTATTCTACTCTTAAATTTCTGGATCAATTATTGTAGTTACAAGGGCTTTAGTACTTACTGCAGATGTCCACAATATTGGTTGGCACTTGCTCCGGGGTAACATCAGCAGGAATAGTGATTTCTTCAGCTTTAGGCGGCACATGATCTGAAAACTCTTCAGTCACCAAAGAAAGAATTAGTGAAGTTTTGCCTACTCCAGGTTCTCCGAGAAGAAGAATACGAACTGTGCGCGAGACAGACTCGAATACCATCGTGACAAATGCTATTATACATTAAAGGTCATCTTCACTAGCTAAACTTGATGTTAAGTAATATTATGTAAACAATATTTTAATTTATTTTATCCCGACCGGAACCACAATCTGACCTTTCAGGATCTTTTGACTTTAACCAACCACAGATAAAACAGTCACAAAACCAAAATCAGAATGCCACCGTCCGTGCAGCAGGGCTACTACGAATCCCGTAACTCGAAGTTCGCGTCGTGCGGTGCGGTCCCTTTGACACTTACACTCAAAGAGTAGTATAATATACGGGGGAAAAGAGAGCCCTCTCTCATCTCATTCATGCAGACTGTTTTGAAGCGCCGTCTGCATTTCCTAACTAGTACCATTGATGTATATATCCATCCATACGTATAGCTATTAATAGTCACAGGTATTCTTTTACTTTACTGGATTTGCTTCCCAGCTCAAACCACATAAAAACTAAAAACAGGGCTGCAAAGAGAAGTGAGACCGCTTGAATTCAGTCTTCTTAAGTTTAAACCAGCCTCAATTTTCCGTTTGCAGCACTGTCTTTACTTTTTATGTGGACGATGTGCACGAGTTGGTTTGCATCCTATCTTAAAAACCGGATACAATACGTCGAGGTTGAGCATTACAACTTTACGACTGGAATGATTACAAAAACAAGATCATTTAAAGCAGAAATAAACAAATCAATACCACAGGGAAGCGTTTTGGGGTGTCTATTATTTTTAATATATATAAATGAGCTACCTAATGTGATAGATTCGCCAAGCATCCTGTTTGCGGACGATATATCTATAGTTTTTCCATGCTCATCCAGCCTGACGGCGAATAATAACTTAGAATGCATCCTTAATACAGTCATTTCCTGGTTAAGTGATCATAACTTAGAACTAAACCTAAAGAAAACCAAAATTATGCAATTTCGACCTCACCAAAAGCAACCATTAAAAATAGATTTTTGTTACAATAATTCAATATTAGACACTGTAGACCATTTTCCATTATTAGGCTTGAATATAGATACACATATAAACTGGAAAAATCACATACAACAAATTGCTAGTAAATTGAATAGGTTTACTTACGCGCTGTACGAATTGAAAAGAACTACCGACACTAAAACTGCAACCTCCGCCTATTATGCGTACGCACACGCTTGGCTGCGGTATGGGATAGTTCTTTGGGGAAACAGCACCAACTCTAACAGTCTTTTCATTTTACAGAAAAAATGTATCAGGATTCTCGCAAATATAAAAGCACGAGTCAGCTGCCGACCATTTTTTAAAAATTTAGGAATATTAACCTTACCCGGATTATATATTTTAGAAATTTGTACATTTGTTAACTCTAACTTAACTTTCTTCTCTCTAGCTAAAGATCATTTCACCCGACCGCATAATTTACGATATCAAAACCGATTAGCTTTGCCAACCTCTACCTTGAAAATATTCCATTCCGGGCCTTATGCGATGTGCATCAAAATATATAATAAAAGTCCAGATTTAATTAAAAGCTTAAAAGGTCAAACATTTAAAACTGCACTTACTAAATACCTTGTAGAAAAATCCTACTACACTTTACAGGAATTTTTAGAGGATAAGCACTAGCCAGCACTATAAGAAAGTATGCAATTAATAATAATATCTTGTGTTTTACTAAAATTGTTATGTTGACTATGTTTTTAGCTAAGTTTAAGTTTAAGGTACGAGCACATATCCATATCTGCGCTTTTATTTTAGGTTGATAAAGGGATTGCGGCCTATCGACATGAATTAGTACGGTATAGGCGACTGTCCCCCCCCTGCTTACACTATTAATACACGAGAGCGAGTGGAGAGGATGGTTCGATACGAACTTCAACTTCAACTTCACCTTTTTGCTTAATGGCAACCGGTCGCTTTAGGTTAGCAACCATCAACCATTACTGCCAATGACACCTGACAGCAGCAAAGTATACATTATACATGTGACCGGTTAATAAAGGTTTTTCTAAACGGGGGTTGTATTTTAGTAGCGAGTGTGTTGCGTACCTGGAATAGACGTACACATAAAAAGAGATAGCACAATCTTTTTGTATTTTTTATTTCAATTCCAAATTTTTACTTTTACGGTCATCCCGTAAAACCTAAATTGAAAATACAAACATACAAAAAAAACAATCTTAATTTGATTGCTTAGTAACGATATCTCTTGTCCGGGTGAGCGGTTAGTTCCATTGGAGTGCGAAAAAGTTTCTCGATGAGGGCTACGGCATAGATGTCGCTAGCGTCACTGCTTAAGTGGCTAAATAAGAAACAAAACAAGCTGAGATATGAGGTGCATAGGGGAAATTCGTGTCGGTACCGTTGACCATCAGTGGTGTAGCGGTATAGCACGTGGTACGGAATACCGAGGACCTGGGTTCGATTTCCAGTGATGGTCTTATTTTTCTGGTTTTTCTGTGCATCTATATTTCAGTTTGTATTTTCAATTAAGGTTTTACGGGATGACCGTAAAAGTAAAAATTTGGAATTGAAATAAAAAATACAAAAAGATTCCAAAAAAACAATCTTAATTCAAGTTTCGAGTTTCGTAATAGCCCTGCAGAAGCAGAACTGACTGTCCACATGTATGATCAACATTTTTCATTTTAACTTGAACTAAATTTTTGTTGTTCATCCAACCAAAGAGGAAGGAGAGACAACATCCAACATTCAAATAACCTATTTTCTGACTACTTTAAGTAGATAGGTGAGTGTGTTGGAGTCTTAATCAGCTTGTTTTAGTTACATTTATAGCCGTTCATGTCATTGTTTATCAATAAGCACACGCTAAGAGCACACGCAGCACACGTGCTGTCAGATGTCATTTTCGTTTGTCAGTCAGACAGTCACCCAACACAGTAGTTTGGTTTGGTTGTGGTTTGATGTTATTTTTTACTTCTAAATTAGAAGTTCTAATCTAAATTAATTCAATTCATTCCATAGGAAGTACACGCGATGCATGAAGTGAAATAAGCTATTTGAAATAATAAAAAAATATTAATTGCAAGCAATGGCAAATAGCTGATGTAATACTTCGTTCGTTACTGTGTGGTAATTTCACGTGTGCGACAATGGGAGAGATAGCTCCTGAATGGGATAAAGGCCATAGAGAGCCGGTGAAAACTTTGGAGGTTAGTGAAAAACTGAATTAACATGTTTTTTTTTAAAACTGTTCATTTATCCAAATCATAAGTGATGCCGAATACATAGCATAGACTCAAGTTACGTGTTCCTGGTCAGGCTTGTGATAAACATTCACGTCTTATTTTTTTATCTGTTCCAGGACAAATGGAAGCTAGTGCCTTCCTTTCTACAAGTTAAAGGTCTTGTAAAACAACACATTGATTCCTTCAACTACTTTATTAATGTGGAAATTAAGAAAATAGTTCAGGCCAATGAAAAAGTGTTTTGTGATTCTGACCCATTGTTTTATGTGAAATATCTCAATGCATATGTTGGGACCCCAGATTTGGAAGAAGGGTTTAATGTGACAAAGCCAACTACTCCCCATGAATGCCGGCTCCGAGACATGACCTACTCTGCCCCAATAACTGTGGATATTGAATACATTAGGGGCAACCAAAGAGTCATCAAAAACAAACAGTTGATTGGCAGGTAAATAGAAAATTCTATCCTTAAACTTAAAAGTTCTAAACCAAAAACTATATTTATTTCAATAGTAAGAATAATTGCTGAATGTACTATCTGTAGTAGAAATTTTTCTATGAAATGAGAACTTAAATAAAATTTATTGGAATAATTTCCAAAATCACAAAATTGAGTTCTCATCTTGGTCTGTAGAACTATGTATGTTAAAAAAAGACAGGACTGAAGAGGTTAATTTATAAATACTGCACAACAAACACAAATTTGATATCCTTTTTAGCAATTTTTTTTTTATGAATCTTCCAGAATGCCACTTATGCTGAGGTCATCAAATTGTGTGCTAACTAATAAATCCGACAAGGAATTAGCACATTTGAATGAATGCCCTCATGATCCAGGAGGTTACTTCATCATTAGAGGTATCATGACATTCACTCTTTGTAGGTATTTTCCCAAGAAAGAATGCAATCAAAACACTATTACACTACATAAAGTAATTTACTTTGCTAGGCATCTTTACCATTATGTATAAATTAAACAGCACAAATTGTTTAATGTACTGGTAACTCAAATTTAATTATTTAATATACTAGTTATACAAAACTATTAATACCTACTCATTACTTAATTACTAATTAGTCAGTATTATAATAAATTGACTTTTAAGTTTGATTTTGTAATGCATTTAAAATTTTACTTTACTTTTTGGTTTCCCAGGACAAGAAAAAGTGATATTAATTCAAGAACAGTTATCCAGAAACAGAATGATTGTGGATGAGTTTAAAGGAGCTATCCAGTGTCAAGTTACAAGTTCTACCCATGAGAAAAAAACCAGGACTATAGTCATTTTGAAAAATTCTAAATATGTCCTGAGACACAATGCATTATCAGATGTAAGTTTGTTGAATTAAGTATAGTTAAGAAACTTAAGAAAGGCTCTTTATGTATGTAATAGACAGTGTACAGGACTCATATAGAACTAGTACTACCTACAGTCAGGCGCGGCGCACTCCGCGATATAGGTACGATTCTGTAAGTATCAAAACACCCCACGCCGGCGTGGGTTAACTCAGTAGGGCTATGAGCGCCGCCCGGCATGTACGCTCGCAGTCTCGCTCGAAATAGTCGCGCCGCGTAACGCTACGTGTAACTGTGTGATTTTCGTGAAACTGGTTCACAATGAGTGCAAAAAATATTAAACCTAAATAAACCTCGCGATTTTAGGATTGGTGAGGATATTAGAATATCTATCATGAAATAGCGTGGTGTTTCGATTTTTGGGATATGTAGGTATTTATTTAAATTGTACACTTTGAGCGCTGAAACAGTATATGTATAGCCACACTAAATAGCATGGAAACTATGTAATGTTATCTGAACATGAATTTTATTTTTTTGGAAATTCATGAAAATTTCATTAATTGCAATTTGCAACACTAAAATTCTTACTACTTTCTATTCTGTACATAACATTACACTAACTAATCCAATTCTGTTCGAAACCATATTAAGTGCGAGTGCGACAAAAGAACAGATAGGTAATTCGCGATTTACCAATGCCCACTGCGGGTGTACAAAACCTTTGAGGCTGCCGACGACGCATTCGGCACGCGACCTTGTACCATTATCCATTTTGTTACCGTCGGAGATCGTAGGCGCGTCAATTTAAAAATGCAAAAATGCTAGAAAACTAAGTATTTGTCCGAATTTATTTTTAAGTTATATGTGAGTATTATTTTTTTATTGATTTACAACCCTATCCTAAACCAAAACGTTGGTGCAGAATAATAACGACCTTCGCGCGTACCAATAGAGTTCAATGTGGCTTGGTGGAGCGCGGTGATTTTGCTAATAAAAATTACGTAGGCATATAAAATGGCGGCTTTCGTCAACATCAAAAGAGAGAACCTTCTGTACTTGTACTATTACTTATTCTGTGCTACAGTCAAAACTGTTTATAATGACGTCAAAAGGACATCAATATCTGGTTTTTAAACATGGTTGGTTATAACCTTTTTTCTTGGTTGTAACATTGGATATGTTGTTATGACTGGTGTTGCTGTAAACGGTTTTGACTGTGCATGCAAAAGGGGCCCTGCTTAGTAATTGATGGTGCATCAATTAGTTATTGTTTTGTGTACACACACAACTGTTCTGCATCATGAATGACTATCATCTTTATATGCGTGTGTGTATTTTATTTTACAAGTCCCACCATAATTTAACTCAATACAGTTATGGATTATATTATTTGTCTTCTAGGATATCCCCATTACTGTAGCTTTTAAAGCCATGGGCATTTGCAGTGATCAAGAAATAATGCAACTTGTAGGCACAGATGATGCCACTGTCAAGAAAATGGCTCCATGCATTGTGGATTGCCACAACCTAAAGATATTTACTCAAAACCAAGCACTTGCTTATGTAGGCAGTAAATTAAAAGTAAAGAGGTAAGATTTTTAAAATTTTCATGAATTGTAGCAACAACAATATAATTAGTACAATAAGACTTCCTCACAAGAAGTATCTTTCGATGGTCTGTTTTCATGGCACTTGCATTAATATAATTGAGAGACTGTTAATGAACAAATTATCTATAATGTCTTTAAATAGTGAAAGCGAGTTCTGTTTTCCTGTTACAGATTTCCAACAGCAAATTCTAAGTCTCGGACACCAATTGATGAGGCTCGCGATTTATTAGCCACCACCATCCTAGCCCATGTAACTGTTGAAAATTTCAACTTTTATGTCAAAGCCATTTATTTGGCGATAATGGTGAAGCGAGTCATTGAGGCAGAGACAAATAAAGCTGCCATAGACGACCCTGATTACTACGGAAATAAGAGGCTTGAATTGGCAGGTTCTTTACTTGCACTCATGTTTGAAGATCTTTTCAAAAGGTTCAACTGGGAATTGAAGTCCATTGCTGACAAAATAATACCAAAAGTTAAAGCTGCTCCATTTGATGTAGTAAAACATATGAGGCCAGACTTAATAGCCAATGGCTTATTCACTGCTATTTCTTCTGTAAGTATCTACTTAAAATTCAGATCACAAAGTACATAAGTTCCTCCAATATTATTTTTAACTTTACAATTTTTTTTAATTTTAGGGTAATTGGACTATCAAACGATTTAAAATGGAAAGGCATGGGGTAACTCAGGTTCTAAGTCGTCTGAGTTACATATCAGCTTTGGGTATGATGACCAGAGTAAACTCCCAATTCGAGAAAACAAGGAAAGTCTCCGGGCCTCGGTCATTGCAACCCTCTCAATGGGGAATGCTGTGTCCTTCCGACACACCTGAAGGTGAAGCTTGTGGGTTGGTAAAGAATCTGGCTCTGATGACACATATAACCACTGAATGTTCAGAGATCCCCATTTCAAGATTGGCTTGCAATGCTGGTGTTGAAGATGTGAGGCTCCTAGGTGGTGAAGAAATTAATCATCCAGCTGTTTATATGGTGTTCTTAAATGGTAATTATTCATATTTTAAAATTAGCTTAGAACATATCTCTCATACTGCGGTGTAATGAATAATAATTATAATAACGCAGCAAAATGAGCTTGTATTAAGTAAATGTTTACTTGTTTTTATTTCAGGTAACATACTTGGGGTTTCAAGGCAGTATAAAAAACTGATCAGAGTGTTCAGGATGTTCAGGCGGCGTGGTCTGATCTCTGCATTCGTTTCTATTTACCCCAACCACAATCAGAGGACAGTCTACATATGTAGCGATGGCGGCAGGCTATGCCGCCCTTATATTATTGTAGAGAAAGGCCACCCTTTGGTCCAACAACACCACATAAATGAGCTGAACCGAGGCATACGCAAATTCCAAGATTTTTTAAATGACGGCCTCATAGAATACTTGGATGTGAACGAAGAAAATGACAGCCATATTGCTACGGTCGAGAGCGAAATTGATCCGTATGTCACTACGCACTTGGAAATAGAGCCTTTTACAATTCTGGGCGTCTGTGCCGGCCTCGTACCGTATCCGCACCACAACCAGAGTCCGAGAAACACGTACCAGTGTGCTATGGGAAAACAAGCTATGGGTATGTTTTTGTTTATTTCTTGGTTATATTTGTTTTAGTATGTATTTTAAATGATTGCTTACTAATGATTTAAATAAATTTTAGGAACAATTGGTTATAATCAGAAAAACAGGATAGATACACTCATGTACAATTTGGTGTATCCCCAATGCCCCATGGTGAAGACAAGAACAATTGAGTTGACAAACTTTGACAAGCTACCCGCCGGCCAGAATGCTACAGTGGCTGTCATGAGCTACAGCGGCTACGACATTGAAGACGCCTTGATCCTCAACAAAGCCTCTATCGACAGGGGATATGGCCGCTGCCTTGTCTATAAAAGCGCTAAGACAACAATGAAAAGATACAGTAACCAGACTTCAGATAGGATATTAGGGCCTTCGAGAGATGTTGCAACTGGTAAAGTTATCAGAGCACATGAAATTCTCGATACCGACGGCATCGCCTCGCCAGGGGAGATGGTCGAAAACAGACAAGTATTAATCAACAAACAGATGCCTCCTGCTACAATAAACCCAGTGACGCAGGGTCAGCCACAGCAGGTGGAATATAAGGACGTTCCTATAACCTACAAGGGTCCTGTCGAATCTTATGTAGAAAAAGTGATGGTATCATCGAACTCGGAAGATGCTTTTCTAATCAAAATATTGCTTCGACAAACACGAATTCCTGAGATAGGGGACAAATTTAGTTCGCGCCATGGGCAGAAAGGCGTGACTGGGCTAATTGTGCAGCAAGAAGACATGCCTTTTAACGACAGAGGTATTTGTCCAGATATGATCATGAACCCTCATGGTTTCCCTTCAAGAATGACAGTTGGAAAAACCATAGAGTTGTTAGCAGGAAAGGCAGGGCTAATGGAGGGCAAATTTCATTATGGTTTGTAACATTTTTATTTAAGTACTTTTATTAAAAAAAGTTTATATCTCATTGACTTTTGCGTTTGTGTTATTTACAGGTACTGCGTTTGGAGGTTCCAAAGTTCTCGATGTCTGCAAGGAACTAGAGAAACATGGATATAACTATCACGGAAAAGACATTTTCTACTCGGGCTTGACTGGGGAGCCTCTCGAAGCTTATATTTATTCTGGACCGGTGAGTTTTACCACGAGCTTCAATTGATTATGCACCTTTGAAAAAAAAAAACATTCAAAAGATAAGTTAAGGATTGCTCAGGTTATGAAAGTTTAAAAAGGTTATATATACAAACCAATGAAAATTACAATTTTTAAATAAGGTGACATCAATATAATTTCATGATCAAAAAGATTTTAAAAAGTGTAGTTACTCATAATCACAATACAGGTCCACATTTAAAGGGACTGTTGATCGGAAAGTCTTCACTTGGCCACTTGAAAACAAATTGACTAACAGTTTTTAATGATCCCATTTATTTACGTTAAATACTCGTATAGTTGTTACCTTTAATACAAACCCAGCAATAATACATTTTTGTGGATGATATGGCAGGTGTACTACCAAAAGCTGAAGCATATGGTGCAAGACAAGATGCATGCACGTGCGCGGGGGCCGAGGGCAGTACTTACGCGCCAGCCCACGGAGGGGCGCTCGCGCGACGGCGGCCTGCGCCTCGGAGAGATGGAGCGGGACTGCCTCATCGGATATGGGGCCAGGTAACGACTCAATCTTATTTTATAATATTTATAACTTATAGTTGTTGTTGTACATTTGAAATTTACCATGAGCTTTGCGGTGAAGGAAAACATCGTGAGGAAACCTGCACAAATCTGCGAAGCAATTCAATGGTGCGTGTGAAGTTCCCAATCCGCACTGGGCCCGCGTGGGAACTATGGCCCAAGCCCTCTTGTTCTGAGAGGTGGCCTGTGCCCAGCAGTGGGACGTATATAGGCTGGGATGATGGATGATGATGAGTTGTTGTTGTGTAAGCCTCAAGTTCATGTGGGTAAGGTCGCCCGCTTAAGCGCACATGGAACTTTATTGAAAATCTGGGAACGAAAATAAAGCTACATACATAGCTAAACATTTTATAAGACAAAATAATGTGGTCTTTACATTTTTAACCCCCGACGCAAAAAGCGGGGTGTTATAAGTTTAACCGCTATGTGTCTCTGTCTGTGGCACCGTAGCTCTTGAACCGATTAGAATGTGTTTTTTTATTTGAAAGCAGGTTTTCTAGCGATGGTTCTTAGATATGTTTTATAAAAGTCGGTTCAGCCGTTTTTGAGATATTGAACATTGAATGACAAGATCGGGGGTTTTCCAACTTTTTGTTGGTTAGGTTATTGACTGAGAGCAAAGCAAGTGTTACTTTTTCTTGTCAAGATCTGTGATTTTAAGTAATGTTTGAAGATGGATGCGTTCGCCAGTTCCTCTTTCTTTAAACTTTGGCTGGCTAGAACGTTGTCAATAGGGAATATTACGTAAAGATTTGGCAGGGGGCGACACTGGCGCAAACCGCCATGACAACGTCAGTTCTCTTTATATTTTGTCTAGCGTTGAAAATGCTCGAAAGAAACAATTTTTTTTTTGTTTTTTCCCCCCAATCGGTTTCTTTCGGTTTTTTTTTCCAAGAAATATTTGATAAAAAACATTTGAAATTTTCTGGTTAAAAACGAAAAAAACAAGTTTTAAACAAGTTTTTTTCAATAGGTTTTTTTCATGTCCTATGTTGTAATACCATAATGTGTCAGTCTATCGCTCTGTCATAAGGATCTAAGGGATAAACCGTCGAAGCTACACATTCTTCATCATCATCATCAGCCGGACGAATAGTTAAAATGATTTTCGAGCAAATGTATTGAAAATAATAATTTAGTTATTTAATACAAAGAATACTACGTAATTAATATTTAAATGTGATGTGTGTGTGTGTGTGTTTGCACTAAATAAATAAATATCATGGGACACTTGACACCAATTGACCTAGTCCCAAACTAAGCAAAGCTTGTACTATGGATACTAGGCAACGGATAAACATCCATACTATCCATACTAATATTATAAATGCGAAAGTAACTCTGTCTGTCTGTCTGTCTGTCTGTTACGCTTTCACGCCTAAACCGCTGAACCGATTTGGATGAAATTTGGTACAGACATAGAATAGACCTTGGGAAAGAACATAGGCTATCTTTTTTCGCGAAAAAGAGGCTTTAAGGGGTTGAAATAGGGGATGAAAGTTTATAAGGTGGAAGTTCGTCGTTGTCGAAGATAAAACCATGAAACTTGGCTTTTAGGCACTTAATAAGAAATAAATCGATATTTGTGTGAGCTTTTTTGAAAATTTGACCTGTGAGGGGGTGAAATAGGGGATGAAACTTTATATGGAAGATCGTCGTTGTCGAAGATAAATCGATGGTTCTTCATGAAACTTGGCATTTGGGCACGGGATAAGAGATAAAAAGATATTTATTCGCGAGTTTTTTATAATTCTTGCTGTGAGGGGGTGAAATAGAGGATGAAACTTTATATGGAAGATCGTCATTGTCGAAGATAAATCGATAGTTCTTTATGAAACTTGGCATTTGGGCACTTATAAGAAATAAATGGATATTTGTTCAAGCGATTTTGAAAATTTTACCTTTGAGGTGATGTTAGCAGAGGGGATGATGCAGTGTGTTCTGCAGGTGGTAGGACCTTGTGCAAGGTCCGCCCGGATTGCTACCACCATCTTGCTCGCTAATCCTGCCGTGAAGCAGCAGTGCTTGCACTGTTGTGTTTCGGCGTGGAGAGTAAGACAGCCGGTGAAATTACTGGCACTTGAGGTATCCCATCTTAGGCCTCTAGGTTGGCAACGCATCTGCAATTCCCCTGGTTTGCAGATGTTTATGGGCGGTGGTGATCTCTTACCATCAGGAGACCCACTTGCTCGTTTGCCATCCAGTCGTATAAAAAAAAAAAAAAGTGTTAATAGAGCCTTCTAAGCTCAAGCAAAATGTACGCAATGTGGGGTCAATACATAGACAGTCAGACATGAAAATTATAATTTTTCAGATTTTTCTTATTTATTGATAGAGCTACCTTTATGCAAAATTCCAAGTTTCCAGGACAGCCGGAAGTACCCTATTACTTTTTCTGTTAAGGCGATTTACATGGAAACACCTTTTTAATGACTGTAGCTTTTAATTGCCTTGACTTTTGAAAGTGATCCTATAAGGGTTCCATTTTTTCTTCTTGAGCTGCGGAACCCTAAAAAACATTTGTTCCGGCTTTTTTCAAATTTCGACCTATTTACTTGAAAATATGGGGATGAAATTTCTTAAGGAATTCCAAACAAATTACTATACGTATATTTATCGGAAATATGTGTAGCTATGCTTAGTAAAAATTCCGTCTTAATTATAATCCTACCCTCCTAACTTACAATAAAGGACGTTAGGTGTCAAGAGTTCACTATGAAGAATTAAGTAGCCATTTTATGTTGGCAGGGTAGAATACACGTCGTATTGCTAAAATGTGGCTTCCCGCAAAATATTTATGTTTTACCAAAGAACATGGATGAATGGATGGATGGAAAAACAAAAAAAAATAGTTTAGGAATATTTATAGCAATGTTTTAAAATACATTATTTTCAGTAAACCGTAGAAGTTTCTATGTGCTAATTATTGGCAAAATAGGTATCCTAAATAAATTAAATACTTCCCAAAGTTACTATTCCACGCGGACGAAGTCGCGGGCAAAAGCTAGTACTTATATAGATAAATACATACTTAAATACATTAAACATCCAAGACCCGAGAAACAAGCATTGCAAGGAAACATTGCAATTTATCGAATGGAACTTGACAAAAAAAACCGGTTTCTTTCAGGTTTTTTTTTTAAACGCTAATTTTGTCGTCATGACATGACGGATTCATGACCAAAGAGTAATCTATAGAAATCTGACATATTTATTAGCAACAAAATAACATGATATTTACATCGATGGTAAAAACAGTGCTATATTTCCAAAAAAAAAGTAATAATATGATATTATGGCATCCTATGGACGTTTAAGATAACCAAAAATCTGTTTGTGCTAGTGCTGCACTCTGACGGCAGAAAATTGCAGTAATATTCCCTATTATTTTTTAGTCTTTTTCACAGCTTACAACCGTTTTATCATTACTATGTCCTCAGCATGCTGTTGATGGAGCGCCTAATGCTGGCTTCGGACGCATTTTCCGCGGACATCTGCGGCACGTGTGGCCGGCTGGCGGCGCGCGCGTGGTGCCACGCCTGTCGTTCCTCCGCCGCCGTCTCCACTGTGGAGATGCCTTACGCCTGCAAACTACTCTTCCAGGAGCTCGCCTCTATGAATATCGTGCCGAAACTCACGCTTAAGAAATATTGTTGATAATGATGACCGAGCGAGATGTTCGGATGACTAGTTACGTAAAGGTGATTTTCCGCCGGCGAGGCGAGACGAGAATTGAAATTTGTATGCATTATCGCGCGCCCGCCGCAATACAAATTTCAATTCTCGTCTCGCCTCGCCGGTGAAAAATCACCTTAATACTTGATAAATTATTTGCTCTCGCCATTGCCTTTATAAAAGCGAGAGGCATATCTATGCTTAAAGTTAATATAAATAAACAGAATGCACGCTGCGCATGTATATAGTATGTTAACTAAGTTTTGTTCTTGACAATTGACGCTTTGCCGTATTAGTTACGGGCGGAACCCATGTCTGAAAATGATTACATTTATTTGTGGTTTTGCGTGTTTAAATTTAAATAAGGATAATTAATAAATCTGTAAAGTTTTATAGCAATAAAACAAATGTATAAAAATACTTTTTTTATTATTTCTAATCTATAGTACACTCATGACATGATTCGTAACATTTTACACGAAGCTTTCGTAAACACGAACAAAGCCCAGATTACAAAAAGTATAAAGATATAAAACAGACCGCCGACTGAGAAGAACATTCTTAGGATTACATAACCAATTATAAGCCAGCCGACGAAAGCGTGGGAGCCCAGCCGTCGCAAAGAAAGTCGCGGTGGCAAGTTCTGACTTACAATGCTTTGACGGTTCGACGCATCCCGCATGTAAGTTTGGATAGTGCATGGCGTTTGTAGCACCTCGCGCGCGACATACCCCCAAAAGTCATTCCTGTTCCATAGATTCGGAAATTCGTCTTGATACTGAAACATTAAAAATCATTGCACTTACTGATCAACTTACAAAGTGGACACTTATTTACCAAGCTTGGTAGTTTTAACCTTTTTAACGCCACAGCCGGCAAAACGCGACAGCTGAACATCGTGCCATAGGCGCCATGTCGGCATTTTGTGGCGCCTATGGATCGATTTTCAGATATATTTTTTTTGTCGTCTGTGGCCGACCGTGGCGTTCAAAAGCGTTTACCTTTACTTGCCCGAATTTCATTTGCCCGTATTTCACTTGCCATAAAATAAATAGAACCGTGCTGTTTTCAGGATTTTTTAAAATGTCATCATATGGAATGCAGTAGGTTTGGTTAGGTTAGTTTAATATCAACTCTGAAGAAATTACTATTTCAGAAATAAATTCCTTTATGGCAAATGAAAATTCTAGAAAACGATACATTCGGGCATATGAAATTCGGGCAAACGATAGAGAACCGTTCAGAAGGTGGACTTACCAATTCATTTACTCTTGTCGCTATTTGATACAACATCCTCACTAGGATAGTGCTTTCGTATGTTGTTATAGGCATTAGGTCGGGATCGCCAAGATATCGAATACTTCTAGATTTGTCTCGAAGCTAAAATAAAGCCACCATTAGTTATTTACATGATGGATTTAATGATGATTGAACTTATTAGATCGAGTGAATATTATGGTAACTAAAGTTAGTTACTACATATAGTACACATTGGAAAAATCAGAAAATATATAAAGCTTGTAAAAAAAAACAGAAAGCAAAATTATCTGAAGTTCTAGTAGATTTACCTACATAGATTGATTGAAGATTGAATCGATCTTACCTTGTTAGTAATAGACAGAGGAAATTGTATAGAGTTCGCAAACGAAGAATGTTCGGAAATATCTTCCGCAACCGGTTCGAGAGGCTGCAGTGACGCTTCCTGTAACTGATACGAGACAAAAATTAAATAATTAATTTTTGCACTTTTTTAAACGTTTTCTGAGCTTGGTGGAGTTGAAGTTTCAATCAGATTAACATAAATCTTTCTTACCCCGAATATATCTGCAAAAAAATGAATCGAGGCATTGAGATAAGTAGGGACCTTCTTGGATTCTTCCAAGGCCTGTTCGTCTTCAATGCTACCACCCAGCATGAGCCAGTGTTTGATGCCTGCCCAAAAACCTGTAAAATTGACAGCCAGGTATAAAGTATAGTTATTATTTTTGAAATATGACGTAAAGTTAGCGTCACAATATAGAAAGATTATTGATGGATATTTGGGCATTTAAAGCCCGAAGTACCAACCTTGATGTTGCTGATGGATTTTCTTGCTGAGCTGTTCTATATTTTTTTCACTGCCTAGTTTAGCTGAAATAATTTTTTTCACAAATTCTTCTGATTTTTGCTTGTTATTTTCACCCCATATTGGTTCATATTCGAAGTTAGTTGACAAATTTAATTCTGAAAGTGCTTGTTTGGCTATAGCAACCCATTTGTGTAGTGCTATTCCATTGTACGTATAACTGTAAAAAAAAACATTTCAGAATAGAATCCTTAAATAATTTGTTGAATCAGGCGTTACTTTGCGGAGATCCATGTCAATGAACTAAAACAATTACTTTGCTCACCCGCGACCTTATGATAGCTACATTTATGCAAGATATGCGTGGTCATGCAGTTCCTCCATCACTACACTAAGAACACGCACAAATCAAATAAACCCATCTATCACCATTACCACATTAAAGTGACGCGTTTCGAACTCAACGAGAGCTCATGTTCAGAGCGACACAACCTTACACCATGCTACTAGATGTTACATCTAGGGTATATGAGTTCGAAACGCATCAGTGTAATGTGTTGGAGTCACGTAACAATCATCTATATCCGTTGAAAAATAGCAAGATATGAGCGATTGAAGTTTGGTTGGATGCCATTTCATCAATTATTTACAATACAATACAATACAATAACTCTTTATTGCACACCAATACAGTAAACAGTACAGAGAACACAAGTATATACATAGAGATTTTCTAAGGTAAGCAATAGGCGGCCTTATCGCTTCAGAGCGATCTCTTCCAGGCAACCTTAACAAATACACACTTAGAATTGGAATATTACTATTTATTAGCTAACTAACCTTTGGTCGAGTGCAGAACTATTGAAACTTGTGTCAGGGCTACTGTAGAAGCTTGAATTATTCAAGATTATTGCCTTTTCCAGGTCTTTCAATATAGGCACTAAATGCTGCTGGGAAAATACCTAAAACAATAATGAAAGAAATGAAAACAATGATACCATAAGTACTACAACAAACGAGTTACTTTACTGTGGGAGAAGTTTATGGCGCTGCGCTGAAAAACTGAAAGGTAATAAATATATTCATTCTAAGAGGAGGTCTGTGCCCAGCAGTGGGACATAGGCTGGGATGAAGATGACGATGATGATAAATACATTCACAGCTAATGAAGAGCTCCAGACGCATTGCTAATCCAGAGGGCTAATAGAGAGGGTAGCCAATAAGCTATAATATGGTTTTTAGTGTCCACTTCTCATATGCCGCGACGATCGTTAAGCCGAGTTTAGACTTGCAAGAAAAATCATGCAAGTTGCATTACATTGCGAGGCCGTAAAACCAACGAGTTTGTAATGGTCAATCGAGCGCCGCAATGTAATGCAACTTGCACTTTCTTGCAAGTCTAAACTCGGCTTTAGAGTCATAGTATCGGTTGCGAAGGAGACAGCTAACCGCATAGTGCGTAGTAGTGCCTAGAATTTCGAGTGTATAATTACTATACATATACAGATCTCATACCTTTCCCAACCGAAATAGCATAACAGCATTTTTAAAAGAAGTCAAATCCAACATTGTGAATCTAGGCAATACTAGCTGAAAGATACATGTGTATGCAGGATAATTTTCAGCAATGAATTGCATAAAGCTGGCGTCCAAGCTTGTGCCACTACCTTCCTCCTGATTGTTGTTTGTGTAAGGGAATCTGAAAATTCAAAACAGAGATGTTTTATTGCAAAATGGGTCACATATTAAAAATAGTGACTGTAAATACATAATTAAAGTAAAATTTCCTACCTGTCTTGATTGATAGTATTGTTAGTGTATCTCCATGGCTGAATAAGACTTAACCAGAGCTCCATGACGAGTCTAAAGGACGCATCCAAGGGCCAAGTCGTGACCAAGTGTTTGATATAATGGTAGGCCCGTGCGCACATTATTTGGCGCGCGTATTTTCTTAGTGTCGAGGATCGAGATTCTGGGTCTGATAAATGTTTTGCAGAGAAAGAATGTATGTGTTTTACTAGCACTCTTACAGTCCTCACTCGCTCTGGACTAGAGTTGGCGATTGCGTAATTTCTTTGGTACATCTGTAAAAGAAAGTTGCTAATGAAAGTTCATCTGCGCAACTAACTTCTTGTGTTTATGCTTAACCTCTTCACTGCCCCCGTTATCTAGCCGTGACAGCCAATGGAATGCCTCACACGCCACGGTCTTCTATGTCGGCGGCCGGTCGTAAAATCCGCCAGATAACGAAATTCCTAGGCAAATCGCGAAATGGCGCCATTTAATGATATTGCCTAAAAGTTGGCCGGGCATATCATGATCATGAGGCACATGCCTAAGAAACAATGTGGCAGATCGTTTAGAGCAACGATATTCCTAGCTATACCAGGCACATCGTGATGTGCCGAAAAAAAGAAAAAATTTGGTACGACGAGCGTAGCGAGGAGTGGTTAGTCTAGTATGAATTGTGACAATAACGTACGAGCAGAGCGAGCGAAGCGAGCGTGCCTCGGGAGCGGTCGGCGAAGTGCCAAAACCGATATGGCGGCGTTTCATGATATGCCTATGAATTTCAAGATCTGCCTAAACGTCACTAGGCAAATCATCGTTAAATGGTGAGTTTTGAATGATATGGCGAATGTAACTTAGCCAATTCACAATATGCCTAGGAATTTGGTGATCTGGCGGATTATACGATCGGCCGCCGAAATATACATGACCAACATTCAACTCGAAATTAATCCTTCAGAGCACGACACTTCGTTTGTTTTGTGGCGGTGAAGGGTTCTGTTTAATCTAATATTAAGTAAACCAAATGTCAGCCTCATGGGAAGCCACAGATTTCTAATAATATTGCATCATCTGACAAAGGCTTACTTAAGATCATATTCACATACAATCATATACAAATTCACATGATCTAAATATTTTTTCCTAATCTCTTTAATCTGGTCACATTCCAGGACGAAATGGATAAGATCCACATTTTTGTAACAAACCCATAGGGGTGCCTGTATGACCCTTATCAAATGAGGTGAATTTCACTTGCCATACCAACGTTTGCCATAAAATATATAGAACCATGCTGTTTTCAGGATTTTTTAAATGTCATCTGATAGAATGCAGTATGTAGGTTAGGTTAGTTTAAAATCAACTCAGAAGAAACTATTATTTCAGAAATAAATTACTTTATGGCAAATGAAAATTCTAGAGAACAATACATTTGGGCATATGAAATTCAGGCAAACGATAGAGAACCACATAGTATATGTAGCTGATATGGCCGTTGCACATTCATAGGTAGAAAGCACAGTGGAAAACTTCCTCTCTACTACCTTTCAAGATTGAAAAAGCTTAAATAAGAAGTAATTTCTCAGACTTACTTCAACACTTCTTGCATTAAACTGTTCAACACTCATCCAAATGTCTATGAACACTTGCAATACTGTTTCAGAACGCCACACCTCATTTCTTGACTGGTTCTGTGTTGGTGTGTGTTGATTGCTTATGCCTGGGAGATCTGGTATTATAAGCAGAGATGGAGTGTGCTGACTGAAAGGCCTGTCGAGAGAAACATGTGTTATTTAAAGAGAATGATTTTTATTTATTTATTTATATTCAGCATAACCACAGTCATAATAATACAAGAAACAAACATGGTTACATCATAAGAGGCCAATAACAGCTATCAATTAGGTTCTTAAATCTATGTCATCTCATCAGTGGAAATCACAGAACAATAAAAAGAGGTGGAAATGTTCACACCAAATTATGTCAGGTTATGAAAATCTCTAGTGTTATATGAAATTATATGTTTTATCTGGGTCCATATTGGCTCCCATACTTATTGGAAGTCCGAATGTAATGTTTGTCAAAACAATCGTTTGTAATCTCTTTTTTCTCTGAATCCAATAATATTTCAGAATTGTTATAAAACAAACCTAACCTAACCTATAGTTTTCTATAGAATGAGCATTTAAAATTTTTAGAAAACTGTAAGGTTTCAGGGGGAAAAAATTTATGACAAACGATGATTCGGACAAAAATATCAGTATGACTAGCGAAAAGTATGCAAACTTTGGCACTCCCGTTTTATCTATGTCCAGATGATGAACTCTTTGATAATTTGTGTTCATTCAGCAAACCTTGTAATAGCTTTCTAGCATGTTTGTTATTAATATTAAGAGAAATTTAATTTATTTTATTTTATTTTATTTGTTTGTGTTATGAATACAGACCTGTTAGCAGTCTGCAATGGTGCTGCCATGTGTACTTTCCCAGTATAATTGGGAATATGGGGCAAAACGGGTACATTGGGATCAGAGGGTAGAAAGTGCATCAAGTAGTCACAGGCTAGAGCAAAGTATGCACTGTTCCAGTTCTCCCAAGAACTCTTATTTTGACTGTAGCTCACCAAATGAATTGCAAAATTAAATATGTAAAAGTCAAATGGATCTGAACTTAATAGTTAAGGAAATATTATATAACATTAACATTAATTGAATGTCTTGATCATGATGTTTCATGCAACACATAATTTATTGTATCTGAATATCAATTGAAACCACCAATCTGGCTTTACATATACAAATATAAACACAAACTGTTTCACAGAAGTAAAACTCCATTATCTACCTACATGGTCCAAAAGAAGATTTATTATGTTGTTGGTATTGCTAAACCTCCTGAAGCCCAACATATAAAAATTTTGAAAAAAAATGTCAGCAATTAGAATCTAATTATTTTGAAAATAAAGTCAAACTGCCATGGTGTATATTTATTTATATGATGAATGTTGTTTATTTATATGTATATAGAGGGTAATTTTAATCTCTGGAACTGCTGAACCTAGGCTATTTCTTTTTTCTTACATAAGCTACTTTGTATACTTAAAAAATGCATTCTAGCAAGAATGAGACAAGAAGGACAACAGAAACAGTAGTAATAAAAGTAGTTCTTTCTAAAAAGGATACTTAGAGCTAGAGCCACAACATTGAGTGACTGGGAGTCTGTTGTCAACATATCAGAGTAGAACTGCGAGGTCCTTCCTCTCTCCAAGGTCATCTGAAGATCCATCTAAAACATTTCAATCACCTTAAATATTCTCCCTCATTAATTTATTAATTACCATATTATGTATGTATGTATGTGTGTAAACTCTTTATTTTACAAAAGAAAAGAAGAAAAATACAATTGACAAACTTAGGTGAATGTACCCAGGAACCTACTAGCAAATACCACATGATAAAAGCTGCACTAGTCATAAATAGATTATTAGTCTTTACTACAAATAGATCACTTACTGGTAAAGCATTTAATGGTAAGTTGTATTTTAACTGAGGATCTGACAGAAGTTTGTAACATAAACGAAACATTGGTCCCTGCGGCTCCAGAAAACTGATCAAAAGTTCATATTCATATCTGTTCAGATCACCAGTGACTGTTCGTAGTCCCCAGCCGTTCGAGAACGACGATGCAAATATATTATTTATCAACTGGGGAAACAATGCTTGAAGATCTTTGTTAGGGCTCGATTGGTCAATAATATTTGTGAGTGCTCTAAGTTTTTCATGCAACGGGTAGTTTAAGCAGGTGTAGAACTGGCTCTGAAATAAATATAAGTTGAATAGTTAGTAAAATAAAATTCTTTCAGAAATAAACAGGTATAAAAATAATAGCTCAAGTTTGTTGGTCAGACTCAGACTTTGAGAAGACAGTTTCAGTAACAAAAAATATGCTGGTAATGAATTCTCATACCATAATGTCGTGTGCCATTTTATAATTTCAAAGCCGATAATAAATTTCTGTTGTTTTCTCTTGGTTTTTTCGTTCTTCTATAGAACTTGCAAAATCAACCCAGTCTACCGCACCAACTCCAACCGGCGTACCACAGACTAACTAAAACATTCTTCCTCGGCGTGTCATCATTGCGAATGTCAATGTCACGCACTATCGACTATCGTCCACAGATAATGCAAGACATTCAATAAAACGATTCCACACAAGCGGATGCAATGGTATGTGCGTTCTTTCGGTCGTGCCGTAAATATCCGCTTAAGTTGAAATAGTAAGTATCAGTTTTTTGATCAAGCATCTTCTGAGTCTGTGGTCTGCTTGATTGACAAATCAATTCGACAATTTCGACATTTCGACACACATTCGACAACGACAGAACGACAGTACAGGACATTGAGGAAAGTAGATGATAGCTAAACTTACTAGGTACATAACAAAGTAGTACATCTTGTAAAACGTCATTGTTTACTTACAACTGATCTCAGATTTTCTTATAAAGCAATGGATAAAGAAGAAGGAGAAATGAGTGACGACCCTATGCTTGGTAGTGATGATAAGGATTCTATTCCGGAAAACGACATAAAACCCACTTTGGTATGTATCAATGAAGGGTTACATGAACATGATGGATTGGAAACTGATTGATTGGTTGGTTAATTTAAATTCATGTGTATGTGTTTTTTTTCAGCTGTATAAAGCAGAAAAAGATGGACTAGTTATCAAACAGCTAGAAAAAATTGATGCAGCAAAGTTTGAGGAAAGAGCAAAAAGATTTGGTCTGAATCTCTCTGGAAGCAAGGTGGTAACACAAAAACAAATTGATGAACTTTACAGTAACTTTGGCATAGAAAGCGGTAATGAAAGGCATTTTCGATTTGATGCTTTGCATTTGAATGGAGTAAATGGGCTCAGCACAAGAGAAATATTTGAGTATCTTGAAGATTACAGGCCTGTCAGTCTCGAGTGGATTGATGATGTCTCATGTAAGTTTTAGACTGTATACTTAAAATGCCAACAATAACATAGTTGGTAACAGCAGGGCTACTATGAAACTACTAGTGAATGCTCCAAGTACATACTTGGCATATTATGAACTATTTTGGGCAAAATTTTTCCCCAATCTCAATATATTTTATTGTATTTCATTCTTTAGATTGTATGTGTGTATTCTTATATTATAGAAATAATGAATAAATATAAAATATTTGAAGCATGTATCAAAATGATGACTTGTGCTGCAAATGATCCATTGCCCATTTTATCCTAACAGTACCTGGGCGACTGAGCTTAGACTCAATAACATTAGTTTTTATAATTGAAATTTATTAATGAAATGTCATGTTTGTAATTGAAAAAGATATTGTATATTGCTTTTATTTAAGAGCCTTATACCTGCTGAGCTGGCAATGTTGCATTTTTGTTAGTTTTTCTTGATTATCCCGTTAAAAATTTAATGAAAGTTAAAAATGTGGTCTGATAGAACTCTTCTCAATATATAAGTTAATGTGTCTACTCCAATAATTATTTGTGATAGACTTTTATATACCTTAAAAACGAATTAATGTTTATTAATGGTTTTTTCAGAATATAAAAATCTATAACAAATAATTATTGGGGTAGACACAAACTTATATATTGAAAAGAGTTTTATCAGACCACATTTTTAATTTTCATTAAATTTTTATGGAATACTCGAGAAAAACTAACAAAAATGCAATGTTGCCAGCTCAGCAGGTATAAACCCTCTTAATTTTATTACAGATTTTAGTGGATTTTTAATTTATTTATTATAATGGTATTAATGTTTTTATTATTTTTTATGCCTTGACATTTTATAATTATAGAATAGGTGTAACTAAATTACGATAATTGAAAAATTTCTAATTGATTACATGCCGCTTTGGTGAAACTGTTAAATTAAGATCTTTTGTAACATTATTTTCAAGCAATAAAAGAATTATGAATTATGATTATGAAATAAATCTTTGGCTTCCAGAAATGAGACCAAGCTAGATAGATTTTTCATCCCCAAAAACCCTTACATACAAAATTTTATTTAAATTTTTAGAGACAAAATAAATACAAGAATTGGTAATTTAAAGATAAAACATAGTGGTTATATACTCTTTGATTTAAAGATATAAGACATGTCATGTCATGTCAATGTAACACACAAAATTAGTATGTTAACTAGGAGATATGAGGGTTTAAATCATTATCCATAGATAATCCCTGTTGATTCATTGGCACTAAAGACAAGAAGCTGTCAGTTTTAGTAAAGACATTGTTGTTAGGTTTTGGTACCAAAAATTAGGATGAAAAAATAACACATGCTTTTTGTTGACAGGCAATATAGTATGTCAGGATCACATATCAGCAGCATTGGCATTGTTGTTGCATTCCCGCGAAATAAAAAATGAAGAACTTAAGAACATGATTGCTCAGAAATCCTCACATCATTGGCGAGAAGGAGCTCCTCATCCAAAGAATGACTTAATTTTAATGCGTTTTGCTACAAATGGTGACAAGAAAATGCAGAAGAAAAAACCAGAATCACATAGAGAAACCAATGTTTATTATGATGAAAGTATGGAACCTCCTAGTAAAAATCCATGGGGTGACTTATGCAAGTCTTGGGGAGTATATGATCATCAAGAAGTTTTCAATAGAAGATTGCCTAAAAATGATTATGAGGATGAAATAGAGGAACCTTATGAAAGAGTTCAGATAAAAAACAAGCGATTAGCTATGCGTCTAGGTAAAAGGCCCCCAGAAAGCCATTCAGAAGATAGCAACTCTGACTCTGAGTGGAAAAAAAAGTCCAAGACTCCGAGAATGAGGATGCATGCAGATGATGAAGAATCCAAGCAAAATAAGAAGAAACAACAGGCTTTCATAGAATCATCAAAATCCATAGAAAAAGATGTTTATGCTCCACTGTCTATAGAAGTAGTTAATTCAAGAAGTACATATATACCAAGAGAAAGTACAAAAATATCAGATAAATTTCGATTTCATGACAGAACAAGTAGTTCACATAGAGTAGGTGTGAATAATATACAGTCCAGGCTAGGTGCAAAGGTAGTACCTGCAAGAGCTGCAAGTGTGCACTCATCATCAGAGGAATATTCTTCTGATGAGTCAGACCATAACACCATGAGCAGAGTTCAAAAGATATCTACTACAAAAGGCTCTAGTGTATGGTCGAGACTAGAATCTAAGGCTACAAATTCTAAAGACCACAAAGACTTAAGGCAAATCCTAAAATCAAGAAAGCAGACAAAGTCAGATGATTTAAGAGATAGAATCAGTAAATCAAAAAGGACCGGTTTACGCATTGAAATAGATAACAATTAATATTGACACAGAAGAGAAAAATAATCTGCTCAGATGTTCAGGGGGCCTAGCCTAGCATGCTACGTTTTATCAGAGTCATGAAGCCTGCCCTCATGAGTCATAGCAAATTTCATGTAGAACAAAACAATATTACGAATAACTGCCAAATTTATTAGCAAGGAGTGGAATTTCTCATAGCAAAAATCAAACATCCAAGGGATTGAACAAAAGTTTTATCGACTATTCCAGTTATTGATGTTATCGAATCGACTCTTCGCTTGTTATCGCCTTGTAAAATTATTCTGTAACATTTGACCTCTTTGATAAGCGACTTTCATCTCCATATTAAAATAAAATAAATCGCGTCAACATCACTTATTATGACATTTATGTTGCTTGAGTTTTTCCAAGTCATTCCCGTGTTATTAAAATGGTAATGGTTAATCCTAAAAGAAAAACGATTGACAAAAGGATAAAAAAACATCCCTTACTTATTTACAATGGAGATTCTTCAACGATATACTGCTCTAAATGTAAAGTTAATTTGAAGCAGCTCAAGCTCTTTTTATTTAAATTGTAACTTAATTAAAAAGTGCTATTTTAAAAGTACCTACTATTTTCTGTTTTATTAATTGCTGTAATATATATTTATCGATAGTTTATAAAACTTATGTTCAATTCCTTTGACGTTTGATTTTTGCTATGAGAAATTCCGCTCCTTGTTTATTAGGTATACTCATCAAAAGTGCCTAGAAATATTTTTTATCCCTAGACAGTTTTGAACATTTCAATATAGGCATATATCTACTGATTGTGAGTCAAAACATCAAATTTGTCTAAGGACAATGAGTATCCCAAGACTTTTTTGATGTGTGTATTTAAAGTGCAAAATGTTCAAATGAATAAAGAACTTTCAATATGTTGAAATAATTTCTAAAATTACACACATGTTGAATTTTGTTTAGTCTTATGTACAGTTGAACAAATTGATTCGTGTATCAGGATGGAACCTTTTAATAATCAATTTCACTATGATTTCCTTGACAAAAGTATGGGATGTCAACATGACATTAGTAGCACAAAGGTTCATGGGTTATGATTCAGTTTGTTTGACTGTACAACACTAATCTGTTAGAAAAAGTTTGGACTCAGTAGCTCTTTTCAGACTTGCGTGTGCGAAAGAGACGAGTGCTTTATGTCTGCGATAAAGTTAGTGTGCTGCTCATGCTACTGGTGGAGATGAAATAATAAAAAATTAGATCTATATTTAGTCTTAATTTTTATAAAATAGTTCATGTTAGAATAATGCCGTACTTCTATTGAAGAAGACTATTTGTCTAAGTAAATTCATGTTTAGTTTTGATAATAATTAATTGTATATGTAATCATAAATAAATCTTTTTTTACACTAGCCAAAAGGTTAATATTGTTATATTTTGCCTTTGTTTCCTACCACTATCAAATAACTCCTGTATTATTAAAGCGTGACTAAAACCAGCGAGTTGGATGGACATACATCCTCAACGTGCTTGTAAGAAACATTATAAAATAAATTGACATCACAATCTTGCTATCTTTAATTAAAACATATCATAGGGTAGACCCCACCATATATTTCTGCTCCTATCTATTATGTAATCGAAGTGCGATTCAAGTACAGTACAGTTCATAAACTTGTGAGCAAACAGTTGATCAAAAATATCTAAACACGACTCTATTGTTAACGGCGTAGAAGCGTGTTCTGATATTTTTGATCAAATCTTTGCTCACAAGTTTATGAACTCGACTGTACATCATGTTTTACAATG
This sequence comes from Choristoneura fumiferana, assembly GCF_025370935.1. Taxonomy (NCBI): domain Eukaryota; kingdom Metazoa; phylum Arthropoda; class Insecta; order Lepidoptera; family Tortricidae; genus Choristoneura; species Choristoneura fumiferana. The sequence goes on along the minus strand of NC_133476.1, from coordinate 10,539,702 downwards.
CCGCATATGGTTTTTCGGTTTTTCCAACCTTTTTTTTTTTACAACAAATGAATTGTCAAAATGCCACCTTACCTTCTGTATGTTGATAAATTTGTAAAATGATATTTTAATTTTCACATTTTATTATTAGTACCTGGGCGACCGAGCTTTGCTCGAGTTAAAACTCGTTAATAAACGTTTTCCCAGAGATAAGACCAAGCTAGATCAATTTGTCATCACTGAAAACCCCTACATACCAAATTTCATCGAAATCGTTGGAGCCATTTCCGAGATTCTGATTATACATAGATATATATTATATATAATATCTATATACTTGCGGAATCCTGGAATAGTAAGTATTCAATTTTTTTAGGATACCTATTATGCCAATAATAGCACATAGAAACTTCTACGGTTTATTGAAAATAACCTATTTTAATACATTGCTATAAATATAAACTAATTCCTTTTTTTGTTTCCCATCCATCCATCCATCTATCCATGTTCTTTGGTATTGGTAAAACATAAATATTTTGCGGGTAGCCACATTTTAGCAATACGTGTATTCTACCCTACTACTAATTATTCTATTTATATATTATTCTAGGACTAATTATTCAAAGGGAAATCTTGACACTTTACGTCCTTTATTGTAAGTTAGAAGGATAGTCCCGAAAGCTGTGAAAAAAATAAAACTTCTAAGTCAAGGCAATCAAAAGCTAGAGTCATTATAAAGGTCTGGTACTTCCGGCTGTCCCAAAAACTTGGAATTTTGCATAAAGGTAGCTCTTATAGCACAACAAATAAGAAAAATATGAAAATCATCATTTTTCATGTCTGACTGTCTATGTCAATAAGACATTGCGTACATTCTCGTCCCCTATGCTAACATCCCTTCGCAGGTAGGTAAAATTTTGAATTTATTTTCTTATAAGTGCCCAAATGCCAAGTTTCCTAAAGAACCATCAATCACAATCTTCCATGTAATGTTACATCCCCTATTTGACCCCCTCACAGGAAGAATTTTAAAAAACGCGCGAGGAAATTTCTATTTATCTCTTATCACGTGCCCAAATGCCAAGTTTCATAAAGAACCATCGATTTATCAACGACAATGACTATCTTTCATATATAAACTTTCATCCCCTATTTCAACCCCTTAAAACCTCTTTTTCGCAATAAAAGATAGCCTATATATGATCTTTCCCAAGGTCTATTCTATCTCTGTACCAAATTTCATCAAAATCGGTTCAGCGGTTTGGTTTAGGCGTGAAAGCGTAACAGACAGACAGACAGAGTTACTTTTGCATTTATAATATTAAAGTATGGAAGTATGGAGTATGGATATCGTTCCGTGAGTCACGGACGGTTCTGGCAGAAAATCAGCACTGCAGGCGTCTAACGCTTCAGCATAATGCGTATATGTACATGTATTTAGACTATTTTCATGTGTTTTTCTGTAAAAAAATGTTTGGTTTATTTGTGTAAATTCTGCTGTAATGTGTAACTTCTGTGTTAGTGAATAAATGTCATCTTTCTTTCTATATATCTTTATATACAAGAATTGCACGTTTACAATAATAAACGGAATCGAACTCCGATCAGTCATCATTAAAAACAAAAAAGAATACGGGGTGCAATATGAGTTTGAACGCGATAGATATGTCGTACGACAGCTATCAAAGACAGCCCAGCACTACACTAAACCAAAGGCGACTTAGGCGAGGCGTGTGGATAGCGGGGGGAGAAGCTCCCGCTCTTCACCTCATCATGCCCCGCCCGACTGCATTCAACTAGCGCGCTATCTGTATTTAGATTCGCAATATTCGCATATCTTCTGTAAAAGGTTGCCAAAATACTTATAAAAAAATACTTTAGGTCTTGCTAAGCAATCCTGCGACATGTAAACTTTTATAAGTCATATCTCGATCTAAAGACTTGCAGTATTTAACCGTGGGATTTTACGAGTACTATCTCCCAAATCTACCGTTGCCACTGGTTGCCTGTAGCGGGCGGACTAAACCCGCTCGGGGCCCGGGGCGGCAAAGCTAAATGAACCCAGTCTTAGAAGATGACGTGAGCATTAAGCTAGACTAATATTTTGTCTTGTTCAGGAATTAATCAAGAGAACTTGTGGACATTTGGATGCCCCCCCGGGACTGGAGGCCCGCTACAGTATTAGTCCGCCATTGCCGTTGATGTAAATGTTCTATTTTTTTATGAGATCAGACAGATTCGGCATTAGTGTTCTTAAAGATTCGACAGAATTCAATTAAGAAGAATTAAAACATGAGCTAAAAGTGTCGAACACTATTTGACATGTTTGCTACTAGTTAGGATCATTAAATAAAACCCTGAAGTTAGTAAATCAATCTTTATTCTGTCTATTTGAATTAAGTGCACTGATACCAAGATAATTGACAGTTATTATGATATAATTAATATGCAATAAAAAATATAAACGCGACTACTTAGTTAAGTCTTGCTAACCATGTGCTTTAACCATAAATAAATAAATTGTATAAAATTAACAAAGTAAATAATTCGGAAGACAAGAGTATTTTGTTTTTCACAAAGATTTTCAATATCTATCTGTAACAAACAGCTAGTGTCTTTATAGTGTCTCATATATGGGTAATATAGGAATACTAAACTTAAATATAAGTGAAAAGACTAAGTATATCGACTTGAAACATGGAGAAAAATAACAAAATATTTGATCAAGTTCTTAACACCATAAATTAGTAGGCAATTACACTACACAATAGAATAGAGACAATGAGTAAGATAGTTTACCCGCGGCTTCGCACGCGTAAATCATTCATTAGATACAGCACTAACTTGAATTTAAGTTCTGGGATTTTACAAAATTCCCGAAAATTAAAGCGTGGTTTTAAATTTTTCATTGACGTTGCATTAAAAACAATCATTTCAAATTTCATAACTAAGCCCAACAGCTGTTATTTCGAGATTTTATCCCTATCCCGTGGGAGTATCGGGATAAAAAGTAGCCTATGTGTTATTCCAGATGTGCAGCTCTCATACCAAATTTCAGCCAGCCGTTCAGCCGTTTCAGCGTGAAGGAGTAACTTATACACACATACAAGCTTTCGCATTTATAATACTGGACATCAGAGCCAATAGGTTGGATGTCCAATTTTTGCAAAAATCACTTTTTTTAGAATCATACTAAATTTTTTGTCCTCTTTCAGGCCATCTTACTGTTATATCGCTATCTCTTTTATTAACCAAGTTAGATTTACTAAAAAAGGTCGGTTGTCCATAATACCTCAGAAGAAAAGTAACTGATGTTAAAGTTTAATTTTGCTTGAATTGTAATGTATCAAAAATGCACATCCGACCTATTGGCTCTGATAAGTAAGTAAGTAGGGTAAGTAGGAAGTAGGATTGGTACCTAAACACTTTTGATACTTATTGTGATTTGAATATATATAACATTTAGAAATAGTTTGCCAAAGTATTTTTGCATTCTTTACATGTAGTTGACATTCTCTGTTTATGGTATCGTCTGCCGAAAGGGGACTATGTGTTTTGTCATATTTTTAAGATACGGGCGATTAAGTAGATGCACTTTAATGGTGTTATATTATCAAATTTTTTACATAATATACCTACTATAATAAAGGCCAAACCTTAGAACAACCTAAAAAATCATATTTTAAGTATGATAAATGAGATAAATCGAGACAATGAATATTCGAGCTTCTGAAGAACTAAATTTCAACACATTTTTACAGTTTTGTTTGTATATAAGGCAGTTATTGAAAGTGAAGTTAGTTATTCACAATCAAAATAAAACGACTACCTACCTAATAGTTTTGTTTTGATGGGGCTAAAAAAAAAGAAAATGACCTTACGTTGGCACCCCCTGTTGGCACACAATTATTTAAGTACCTATATTAGTCATTTTCTAGCATTTGCGTCGATTATAAAAGTAAAGATTATAAATTGATAACTATTTGTGTGGTACCAGCATAGGGTGGTTTATTCTGATTTTAACATTTGTTGAAATAAATAGATACCTACTAATTCAAAATTTGTTCAATTACAGTTAAAACACAAAACCGGTAATATTTCCAAGTTTTCCCTACCCATGGAAATAAATATAGGTAGATACATTTATTGGTTACGGGATGTGGTTCGTGATTCCCTTTAATAAGCTCCCGATATTTGTATATCCCTCGATAGATCCCGATCAAAGGGAAATACTCCATTCTAGTTGAATACTCAAAGATCCTGAGAGTTACGTGTTTAGCCATGATCACGATGCTTACAACTGCGCCGAAATATGTGAAGCCTATTAAAGATAATCTCGGTCTACATTCCGTAAAATAACTAATATAACTAACCGTGAATCGTAATAATAGGTAGGTACGACATGTGCATGTAATACCTATTAATAGTGGGTTAGTGGAGTGATTTGATTCCAGTAGTTGTGCTTTTATTTCAAATTATATAATGACAGCGGTGCGCAAGTAGTTTGTACATTTATCGAGATAGTTAGTAGAAATTATCTACTTACATTGAGTGAAATGCTTTAGCTACATTTACATATTGTGTTAAAAAAATCTGGATTGTGAGTGGTATGGCAAGTTTGACTGAACAATCCTGTATAAAAGCTTTAAGGATTTTTTAATTGAGACTGACAAATATTATTTTAATTTAATGGTTGATGGTGGTATTGTGTTGCGTCAGACGAATAACTTAATTTTCGATGAAAAAAAAAACCGACAAAACCTCTACTACATACAGGGTTGTTCAGCCAAGCTTGCTTTATCCATCTGGAATATTCCGAATAAATTGTATGACACCTTTTATTGTAGTTGGTGAAATAGAAAATATTAAATTAACATTATACAATTTTAACTAATAATTTAAATCTTCTTTGTATTTAATTATTGCTTGTGCATTTGTGTGATAAAAATGCTTTATATATCGCAGCCTAAATAATATTGTGCCGTCATCTACATAAATATCATGTGTATAGTGCGGTCGTGGATTAACATCAACAACTTACGAAGTATCTATAGTATTAAAATAGCGTGGCACAATGTTCATGACTAATGTTCATTATCCTTTGCCATGAGAATAAGAGTTCAACCCATTTGTACAGGCATTATCGTTACAACTAAAAGAGGCACTTTTCAACTTAAAATGACGCCTTCCGAACTCTGGCACTACTTTGTCAGCTGCAGACGTGTATAGAGGCAAACCTCCAAATATATACTTTAGTAAAAAAATATCTAAGCGTATTCCGTTACCAATATAGGCACGACACCTGGTGGAAAATAAATTATATAATACCTATGACACAATGATCCAATGCTTATTTTAAGTCATCAAATAAATTTCGTCAGTGGAATGTATCAGTCTTGCTTAAGTACTTCGAGTACGCCATGCCAAATAACAGTGTAAACTATACCATAAATAATATAAAACGTCTTAATTAACAACAAGCACAAATTGCGTGCCTGATGGCAAAAAGCTCTTATACATTTTAGTTATACGAGATTGTGTTCATTAAATAGTAGCTATAGTAAGTATCGTGTTCTTAATAGGACTAAACTTGATATTTTTAAAATTTTAACAATATGTTAATACTTACAGCAGTGTGTAAATTAATTACCCATGATCATGATATTTAAAAACTTACGCTTACTCGATCCCCTGCTGGGCTCCGATATCGAATTTTATTATGTACTTACCTTAAAACTTTGAGTTAAGGACCGTTCAAAAAGTGATTTATTTCCGCACAAGCGATAAAACGCTGCATGTCAGTTATATGTCAATGCAATCGGTCAACTTAAAAACGTTTTTGTAATAGTTATAATGTTTACATATCACTTTCAAGTTTTTATCTTAAAAATGAATATCAATTTACCAATAATTATTATCATTATTTGGATTTCTTTTCCTTTTCGCCTTTTTCTTCTTTTTTATCTGAATCATCTTTCTTCTTAGGAATGAGACTGTGTTTAGCTTTTTTAAATTGTTTTTTAACTTTGTCCTTCACTTTATTCTTTTTGGGCGTTGGCAAATCTGCCGACTTCATAGAAGAGCTGTTTGATTCACTGCTTCTCTGGGCTGAAAAATGAATAAATTGTGTTATTTACAAAGGTACACTGATAAAGTAAAGCACTAATTTGATAGAAAAGTGGGGAAACCAAAATGTTTACTGTTTAATACTGTCATTGCCAACATGTAGGGTTATCAATCAATATCCATTGCGAAAGTTGTTAAATTGCTAAGCAAATTTCGCATTTTTTATTTCTCTGCTCGTAGAAGCAAGATAATTTGTCCAGCGAAATACAATACGCTGGACAAAATATCTTAATGTTTATAAACAGAGCAATTAATAAAAATTGGAACAAGGAAAGTTTGTCTGAAAAATAAACAATAACGGCTTATATATTTATATTTCAAGTATTGTTTAGCCTGTGGAAGTTTCCCACTGCTCGGCAAAGGGTTCCTCCTATTTTCTTCATTTGCCCCGAATTTGAGTGATGTGGTTAAAAATAAGAACAGATATACAGCTGTACGGTCGCCATCAGACCATTATACTACTAGATCTTACAATGACCGGGTAGCCAAGTGGTTAGAGAGCCTGACTACGAAGCTTGAGGTCCCGGGTTCGATACCCGGTCGGGACAGATATTTCTATAAAAAAAATATGAATTGTTTGTTCTCGAGTCTTGAGTATTTAATATGTATCTATATATTTAAATATGTTTATCCGGTGTCTAGTATCCAAAACTTAAGCTTTGCTTAGTTTGGGACTAGGTCAATTTAAGGTTTCCGTGACAGACTTGTTGGCGCTAGTGTCGTGAGATCCATTTGACAATTCTGACACTGATTGGTTAAATAACTAAATGAACCAATCGCAAGCAAGACGTTTAGATACTAACGCCATCTAGCGATATTTCGCCTGTCACAAAACCCTCATGGTGTCAAGTGCTGCGTAATTTTTATTTAGTAGAGTTTACCCGTAGCTACTCGTTAAACATTACATTCGGCAGTTGAATTGAAATTACGGGTTTGTACTACACTCGCGAGCAAAATAATTGCATCACTCCATTTTTTCGTGCCCACCCAATAACTTTGTTAATCTTTGACTAAATCTAAAAAATGTGGTACCAAATCAAAGCTTATAATTATAATGTAACACAGCATAAAAATATTAAACAAGGATTTATTTTGAGTCTAAGTTCTGAAAAAACTCGTAATCTTGAAAAGAAAACAGTCGCAAAATGGAAAAAAATAATTTAGGAAAACAGAGATTTGAACAATAATTACAATGACCATAACATTTATTACTACAAATTAATACTTGGTGTTGCCACCCCTAGCGTTTTTAACACAATTCAGGCGATTTTTCATTGATCTTATTAACTTTTTGACGTAGTCCTGAGGTATGGCATCCCACTCCTCAAGCAAGGCTTCCTTCAGCTCCGCAACATCGGACGGGGCTGGATTCCGCTTCCGAACCCTGCTCTTCAGGTAGTCCCACATGTGTTCTATGGGGTTCAGGTCCGGGCTCATCGCTGGCCAGTTCCTGGTGTAGATGCCCACCTCGCGAAGGTAAGATGTGATGGCTCTTGCGTTATGGCAAGGGGCATTATCCTGCATTAAAAGGAATCCCTCATCAAACATGCTAGCGTAAGGGACAACATGCTCCTCCAGGAAGTTCGTGATGTACCTGGCAGCGTTCAAACCACCGCCACGACCTCCAGAAGGCACGAGAACCAGCTCAGTCTTCCCGTCGTAGGAAATGCCTCCCCAAAATATAACGGAACCTCCTCCGTAGGCCACTCTTTCGGAGAAGCAGCACTGAGAAAATCGTTCCTCTGGTCTCCTGCAGACTGTTCCTCTTCTGTCACAGCCATTCAGACACATCCTGCACTCGTCTGAAAAGAGAACAGGGATCCGTTGATGGATGGTCTAATTCACATGAATTTCTGCAAATTCACGTCGTGCTGTTCGGTGGCGCGGCAGCAACCTGGGCCCCGTCGCAGGTCTTTTTGGCTTGAGGTTGGCTTTCTTGAGTTTTCTCCTGACTGTCCACTCGCTCGCTGGCGGCCACTCCACGGACCTCACGCATTCGCTGCTGAAGAACAACGCCTGTTTGATGACGATGTCGGAGAGCTGACGTGACAAGGAAGCGGTCGACCCGCTCTGATGTGCACGTCCTGCGTCCGGTTCTTGGTCTTGAAGCAAAGGCCCCTGTCTGCTGGAACCTCTGGTAAACTATACAAACTGTAGATTGAGATAAATTCAGCTCAGGTGCTACTGAACGTTGGCTACGGCCTTCTTGCAGCAAGCGGACGACGATGGCGACTTCAGCTTCAGTGCTGTCCATGTTTCCAGGTATTCTTCACATGCAAACATGCGGAAATGTGTACAGGTCGACTTCTGACAAGTGACTAATTAACCCCCCTCCTGCACCCTTGTTTTTATAGGCAACAAAGGGAGCTGAACACGTGCACTGAGTAAGGAGGAAACGCTTGGGCTCGTTTCCATGTTTTTTTACTTTTTTTAGAGCTTAGGTTTCAAGAATCATGATCTCATTAAAATATAAAAACTGGATTACAAAGTTAAGCTTTGCGGACGAAAAAATTAAAAGTGGTGCAATTATTTGGCTCGCGAGTGTAAATCCCCATTGCAATTACCAAAAATTACATCGTGGATTTCATTAACGTTGGATATAAAATATCCGCGCAAAATTTCTGGTCTCTAATCCCAGCGTTTGAGATTTCGAGATTTTATCCGTATCCCGTGGGAATATCGGGATCAAAAGTAGCCTATGTGTTATTCCTGATTTCCAGTTATCTACGTTCCAAATTTCATCCAAATCCCAAACATACACACACATATACATACTCACAATCTTTCGCGTTTATAATAATATATATTTTAGTAGGTAATGGTAGTGACCTCGCTTGGTGGCGATGGAGGCGGCGATGGCGAGGTCCTCCTGGCGCTCGCGGCGGCGCTCGGCGTCCAGCTGCTGCACCAGCTCGTCCCGCAGCCGCACCACGTGCACCAGCCGCGCCACCAGCTGCTCCTCGCGAACCTGACAAAACATGGACCGCTTACTTTCTCAACCTCGTCTCTGGCCTGGCCACACCTTTTAACCGCCATTAAGTTTTCATTCGTACGTGCCCGTGTCGCCACCAAACTAAACCGAAACTATATGTAATTTTTCTTAATTATAAGACTGCGCCGAAATTAGCTGGATAATTTGTGTCATATTTCAGATAATGGCGGTTAAAGAATTAAATGAGGGCTAGGGCGAAATATCGCTAGATGGCGTTAGTATCGTGAGGTCGGTCTGACGTTACGTGACGTTTGAAGCAAGACCGCAATGTCAAACAGGCGCGGTCGCAGCCTGAAATTTTACGTCACTAATAATAATACAATAGTCTGTCCACGATAAAATTATCTACAATAAACCGACGAAAATGACATATCGACTTTGCTAGGATTATCAAAACTAAGTAGTTCTTTGTTGCCTACCTAGATGTCGCATCTAGGTTGTTATCAGTTGTTAGGGACATCGTAGTTCATAAAAGCACCGTTAGATGTCAGTAAATCATCGAATGCATCGCGGCTAGGGGCAAAAAATATATTTTTTTTATTTTGTACATTTTTAGAAGATTTTTCAATTTGACGTGTACGATTGGGGGGGGGGGGTTGTCAATTTTATGTTATAATTTTTTTTATGTACAATAAAGAGTCTTACAATACAATACAATACTTCGGTGAGTAAAAAACATGGTGTACGGTTGTGTCACTCTGAAGATGAGCTCTGGTTGAGTTCGAAACGCGTCAGTGTAGTGTGGTGGAGGTGATAGATGGGTTTGTGTGATTTGTGTGTGTTCTTACAGTGTGGAGGTGGAGGAACTGCATGAACACGCATATTTTGCATACGCTTAGCTATCGTAAGGTCGCGGGTGAGCAAGGAAATTCTTTTAGTTCATTGATATGGACCTCCGCAAAGTAACGCCTGATTCAATAAATTATCATGTCAATTTGACAAATACAACGATTTTTCGTCTTACAATTTATTCTATATAAAATAAACATATTTACACAATTATTTAATGATACAATGATTGTTAAAAACAGTGGTGGGTTCATTGAGATGTGAATATGATCTGGATTGGCGTCGTGAAAAATTGCTTTGTTTACATGATTGTTTAATTCCTTTGAATTCTAATATACCTATACACGAAAGCATTCAGATTCAACACGGCTGAATACATGGCTACAGAACAATCGGACGCTACTCGAGTTATCAAATTCAAATGTTTCAATAAAATTTGTCATAACTGGGTCAGTTGAGCTTATTTGCGTTTCTCGTTCACATGCCATTTTCTCCTGTTTTTTACCCGACTGCCTGAAGGACGGTTGTTTTTAGAGCGTATGTATGTATGTGGGTATGTATGTATGTGGGTATGTATGTCCATTTCTTTGGTCCTCGCTGCAGCCTAAATGGCTAGACGGATTTTAACATATGAGGTATCATTGGATTCGTCATACATAACTGACGGAGTGACATAGGCTATATAATATTTCAATATGGCGTCTGCGAAAAAAAATATGGCGGAGGAATGAAAATAAATATTTTGTATTGTAAAAATATGGGTATCAAATAAAAGCTAATAATTAGCCCATTCTAAATATATATGGGTTATAATACTTTTAATCTACCGTTTTCACATAAATATCAAAAAAGTGTAAAATAAAACATTAAATTAAAATAATCAAAAAACCCGACTGACAAAACTAAAAGGACGAAAATAAGCATAGTGGTCTAGAACTCTGTTAAGTAGCTAATTTAAAGTTCAACGGTCGGGTCCCATTACTAAGAGTTTTTGGGCGTCACGATTTAAATGGGTCCCGACTGTTGAACTTTAAATTAGCTACTTAACAGAGTTCTAGTCCACTATGCTTATTTTCGTCCTTTTAGTTTTGTCAGTCGGGTTTTTTCTATTCCGTGATTACAGAACAGAATGAAACATTTATCGCACAAAGCGCTATATATACCTACCTTTACCTAGGTACCTAGGTAACTTATGGCATGGACGCAAGGGTCACCCATATTTAGGGGCTGTTTCTCCATTCATTGATTAGTGTTAACTGACGGTTAAATGTGATGCCGTCTCTATTTGTTTTTTTCGAATAGACGGAGACGGCATCACATTTAACCGTCAGTTAACACTAATCAATGGATGGTGAAACAGCCCCTTAATTGCTGTAAAATCAAAAACTTGTCACAATGATAAAATATAATGTTAATAAATACCAAACTGATTTTTGAACTAGTTTCTACAGGTCAACCTAGAGTTATTATTGTATATTAAAAACAGCATGCGATAGGAATTATTGTGATGAGTCAATTTTATTAATTACCTTATCTGCATCAATGCGATTAACTGCGGGCTTCGATTGTATCACCCTGATTTCGTGTTCAATATCCGCCTGCTCTTGTTCCAATCGCTGTTGTCGACGTCTAAAACGATACAATAATGTTAATGGGATCCTGGCTTTTCACCGAAAATATTTTCACCAAATGATTTACCTATTTCCCAACTGTTTTATGTAGCCGAACAATTTTTTCTTTGAATCTGTAAACTAAAGATTTTCAGCACTATCCTGTAGAACCCTATAACTTAGGTAAGGTTAGTTTTATAACAATCCTGAAATACTTAGGGTACAGTTAAAGAAAAATCGTTCGTCCATGTAAAATACTTAGGGAATTAATCATTTGGGAAGGGAAAAAGTTGTCGGCGAAAATTTTGAGAACCAATGCTAATTACTATTAAAAGAGCTTTATTTTATAATAAACATCATATACACGATGATTACAAATCGGTTCAAATCAAGTTGAAAAGTCATAACCAGCTAAAATTAAATTCAATTGGTGAGGTTTCTCGGTTGCTCAGGTATTGTACGAAAGCTGTAAAAAGCCCTTGTAAAAATATTTTTTTTTTGTGCAAATCAAATTTATTTTTCAACATAGTCTCCTTTAAGGGCCAAACCCTTATTCCAGCGAGTTTCCCATTTTTTATAAAAGTACGATTTCTCGAGGTCTGCAAAATAGTCGTTCAAGTCTGCGATGCAGTCCTCATTTGTCAAAAATGTTTGTCTTCCAAGCCATCTTTTAGTTTGAGAATAGAAAAAAATCACACGGACCAAGGTCGTTGAATACGGAGCATGTGGCACCAGCTCGAAGCCCAACTCATGGATTTTAGCCATTGGAATTTTAGAGGTGTGCACTGGAGCATTGTCCTGATGAAAGAAGACTTTTTTACGGGGCAATTTTGCCCGTTTTTCCAACAATTGCGCATTAAAACGATCCTCAGTGGAGACGCCTATGTTACACTCGGCAGCCGTCAAGAACGATATTATGGACCTTTTCTACAACATCTTCAGTAGTGACTTCGATTGGGCGACCAGTGTGGAGCATCAGATGTGCTTTGAGCGGCCATGTTTAAAATAATTTATCCAGTTATTAATATTCTGCAGTGGTGCCATGAACAGAATCAAGAGTAGATTTTATAGTGGCAGCACAACAATCCTTCATAAAAAAGTGTTTTATGACGGTACAAAATTCAGATTTTTGTCATGGTTGTGAAAAATTAAGAAGTGATCAGAGTCAAGCAACTGTAAAATGACAATTTCTAGTTTTTTTTAAGCTGGTTTTTTTACAGTATTCTCATGAAAGACTATGCCTGCTAGTGTTAATGTCATTTAAAAAAAAAGTTTTTAAAAGGATTTCTCAAAGAGCCCTCGTAACATATAAATTATAATATTACCGTAGAACCAAGATGACAGTCAACACGTAAAGATTCAGATTGCGGAAGACTATTGGCAAAAAGAAATATTGTAATAGTATGCAGCGATACGGTTTGAATCTTTTACCTAAGTGACCATCGAGACCACTCAATTTGACGAATTTTTAACCCTTTATAGTGCAAGACTTTTTTCGCGCCAATCTTTTTCACAAACTATCCAATAAGTTCTTAAAGCTTTGAAAAGATTATAACAGTATGTGAACACTATTAATTTTGAGTCTTATGGATTACGACCATTATTATTCATTATCGACAACGTCTTATGGTCGCAAGAGCGACCGTTGCCCTATAAAGGGTAAAATAACGATTTAAGAATTTTATCTCCTAAAATAGATTGGTTTCTTTGTTAATTGATTATTTTTAAAGATAACACTGATTACATGTTTAAAAATATGTAGTTTACTGTTCCTAATTCGTAGAAATACGTTTTATGGCGTAGGTAGGTAATACTTATCGGAGGTAAACATCAAAGAGCTACGATATTGTTACCTTTTTTCTTCATTACTAAACGTGCACCGCAGCTTCGTCTGTGCCTTTTTGTTTTTTCCTTTCGTATAATGAAGTGTATTAACAAACAAACACGCAGAACCTGCCTTCCTTATCTTCCACATTAAAAAAATACATATGATAACAAGTTTCATGTCTCTGTACAAGTACTCTAAGTTCATTATCAAGGCTGCAAGTAAACACCCGTTCACACGCGTAAGCATTTAAAGAAACTCTAACCTATAGTCCATTCAGGATAACTTTGGACTCTAGAAGGTCACAGAAGAAGGGGTTCTAAACATTTTTTGTGAAGTCGTAATAATGATGATGACGATGATGAATAAAAGAAATAATTAGATTAAGTCATAATTTTGTTTACTTTGTAAGTTGACTAATCTGTAATTTACTTACAAAATAACAATATTAATACGATTTATATTTATACATAGTTTAATAACTGTGTTTCGAGGACTAATCCGCTCTCAATTCCTGTTAAAAATATTCTACTAGTTGTTACTGCTATGAACTTCAAGCTTTTTTCCAATCCAAATTTAATCGAATTTGATGTAGTGCTTTAGTTATGAAAAGTTAATTATTCGTATACGATTAAAGGTCATCACACTTTGATCCAAACTAGCGATAAAAAACTATGAATAATGTACAGAACATTTTCTTGAGTTAACAATAGTATAAACGTTCTGTTTCTTGCAGAATGTTCTTTACCTCTGCCTCTTCAGATATTTTATAGGAAGACGTTTATGTTTTCTACAAAATAGAAAAAAGTTTTTTTATTGTTTTTAAGCAAAGCAATATATAGTATAGCAAAGTTAATCTCACTAATATTAATTATAATTGCGAAAGTTTGTAAGTCTGTATGTTTTTTTGTTACCTACCGCTTCACGTCTTAACCGCTGAACCAATTTGGGTGAAATTCGGTATACAGATAGTACAAATCCCGGATAAGGACATAGAATAGTTTTTATAACGGAAAATTGCATAGTTCCCGCGGGATAGCAATAAACGAATTCTACGTGAACGGAGTCGCGGGCAACAGTTAGTTAATTATTAAAATTATTAAGTTACTTCTTACAGCGTGCACTATAAAGAGCCTATTTTCCTTCTGTCCGTTCCTATATTGAACAGACTGTAGCTATATTGTTTTTATCAATATTATTCTCTCACCCACTATCTTATTTTTATAATTTTATAGTTTTTAACCAACTGCGGCGAAGTGACTCAAGTATTTATTAAATTTAACCATCTATGTTTACATAACTTGCCCAAACCCGTTACAAAGTGGATGAGGCGAAATTTACTTGTTTATTTGTAACTAACTCACTAGACTAGCGGTTATGTACCTAATCAGTTCAAACTGTTCTAACACACCCAGTGCCAACAAGTGCATAAAACGTGTAATTTTACCCGAGACTTATATATACCCGAGCTCTTAATTTAAATACATACACATAAACATCACGCCTGTATTCCCAAATGGGGTAGACAGAGCACACGAAACGTTACCGATTTGGAGCCACTTTTAGCAATTTTAGGTTTTAAGTTTAAAAACGGTACAATAGTGACAGGTTGCTAGCCTGTCGCCTACGGGTATACCATAATCTATATCCTCAATCGCCTCTTACGATTGCTACATCCACGGAAGAAATGGAGAGGTGTAATTCGAACCCGACACCACACGGAGACTTAATTTAAACAAAATCCTAAATCTAATTAAATAAATTTATAAACACGTGTCGTGGCAATGAAAAATAAATGAATCGCAGTGTACAGTCAAAAAATATATATACACGGTTATATGGTTTCACGGGATACCCGTAAAAGTAACAAATTTGAAATTTTGAAATAAAAAAATACAAAAAGACTCCAAAAAAAACAATCATAATTTGATTGCTTAGTAGCGACATCTCTTGTCTGGGTGAACGGTTAGTTCCGAAAGAGTGTGACGTCTGTCGACGAAACATAGATATCGCTAGTGCTGCTGCTTAAGTAGCATAGTAGAAATAAGCAACCTGAGATATGTATGCATAGGAAAAAAATTGTAACTTTGGCCGTGTCGATTTCTTTGCCCTTGACGATAAATTTTCAAACAATAATTTAGTGTCTTTGGGATTCTTGGGGTTTTCCTGTCTAAACCATGCGGCCTTGATAACGTATTCACATACCTAACACCTGTTGCATTATTACTATCAAATAAAATTTAATTAAGCAGTCGTAGAAGCCAATTGTGCCATTGGATTAGATACTTATAATAACATGCATGATTACTATCGCCACTTTCGATTCGAAGAATACAGCCAACAATAGACAATGACACAAAACAGACAGCAATAAATTGTGATAAGATCGCGCGGACGTATTAGTACATTGTGTCTTAAGGGCGGTAAATAAGTAATTACGAACGAGAGTCTATTAGAAGCCCGAAGTCGAAGACTGAGGGCTTTAATGAGTCGATGTTTGTAATTCTAGTACCGCCCGTGCGACATACGATGTTTTTCATCACATTTGTGAGTAACAATTTTATTTCTAAAAGAAAAAATATAATTCATCCAAATATTGGCGATACCTTGGGCTGCGCTCTTGGCAGCGCCACCCTCCCCCTCCCCCTCCCGCAGCACGCGCCGTAACGTGCGTGTGCGTGTGGGCCTGCAGCAGCGCGCGCAGCAGCTTTAGTACGGGCATGGACTCATTTACCGACCTTGGCCTTCATGGCAAGCAAATTTGTACGCGCAATGACTCATTTACCGACCACGGGTTTCATGACAAGCACATTAAGGTCGAGGGTTTTATTTGGGGGGTTGCAACCAAGGTAGCCTGCATGTTACGACACTGTTTACGAGCAAGTGTGATGAAAAAAATTTTTAGTCCTCTTTACTAACGCAATTTTAGGTAGGTTTAGTTTAGGTATTAAAAGTTTCAGGTTGTGAAAAATATCTCAATAAACCAAAGTCACGTAGTTACTTACATATACATTAATTCAGTTTGTTTCCGGAACAAGTCGTTTTTCTCATTGACCAGTTCGCAAAGTTGAATGACCAAGTCTTCAACTTCTTCTTGCGGAGCTGGAGTCGCGTCCTCTCCTGTTGAAAACCAAAACAAGGTAGGTATGTAATAGATGAAGAAAATGTAGGAGGCCGTAAAAAATTAAAGCCTGGCCAGCGAGTTGCGGGCAAATGTTAAGCAGCAACTGCAGGTGCAGCTCGACATGCTGGAGACGCAGCAGCTGGGTCTGGAGCGGCAGGGCGTGCTCATAGAACAGATAGCATGTCGAGCTGCACCTGCAGTTCCTACTTAACAAAGTGTCAACAAGCCTTAAGTTACCTTCACATTTGTCGCGTATCATCTGCTCTATGAGCACGCCCTGCCGCTCCAGGCCCAGCTGCTGCGTTTCCAGCATGTCGAGTTGCACCTGCAGTTGCTCGGGCGACATGTGCATCTTGACCTCGCGCCGCTCCGGCAGCGGCAGCCCTGGCGCTGGGCCCTTCAGGCGCCGTCCAGCTGTCAAACACGAGACATTTTTGGGGTTCCGTAGTCTATTTTTTCGTAATGGCTACGTAACCCTATCCTGGGCGTGTCCGACACGCTCTTGGCCGGTTTTTACATAATATACTGAGCGGCAAAAAATCTGGTCCTCAAATGTACACACTAATAGTTAATTTTGTGTGTAGAGTGCGCCAAATTTTGTGCCGCTGAGCATAGGCAAAACAAAGCCGCAATCCGCCGTCTGTCCCTCTGTATGTTTGTACGTTTTGATATTTTAAAACGGCTTCCTGTATCCTGTACATAATTGAATGTAGATATACTAGACTGTAGATTATATCGTACTAGCTTTTACCCGCGGCTTCGCTCGCGTGGACCAGTGAAGCAAACGGTAAACGGCGAGGGCGTACATTGAATACAGAATGTAGCGAAGGATTCAAGTGTTAACGCCCAAGATGATTGACGACCAGATGGCCTAGTGGTTAGAGAACCTGACTACGAAGCTTGAGGTCCCGGGTTCGATTCCCGTGTCGGGGCAGATATTTGTATGAAAAATACGAATGTTTGTTCTCGGGTCTTGGGTGTTTAATATGTATTTAAATATGTATCTATCTATATAATTATATTTATCCGTTGCTTAGTACCCATAACACAAGCTTTGCTAAGCTTACTTTGGGACTAGGTCAATTGGTGTGAATTGTCCCGTGATATTTATTTATTTAAGATGGAAATAATTTTGCTCCCGAGTGACTCATAATAACTTCACACCGAGCAACGAAACGTTTTTTTTTTTAAATATTATTAAAGAACAGCCAGCATAGAAAATGGCGTGGCTATACAATTATCAAGTTCAAAAATGGCATTTGCAATAAAACACTTAGAAAAGCCTTGAACAGAAAAGTTGCACTTTGCTCCCTTTCGTCAGGGAGGAAAAGTTACTTTTCTGAAGGAGAGGTGTGAAAAGGATATTTTTAAAGCTAGTAGTATTTCCAATAGAAATTGTGACGTATTATGAAAAAAATAAGGTTCAGTTTCCAACTCAATGCAAGTGGTCGCTAAATCGCCTCTACCTTATTAAGGGTAAAAGAAAGTGTATGGTGGTGGTCTATATATGGATAGTTGGAAAATATTCCACAAGACCCTACCACACGGTCAGCTAGTACGGATGGTTGGAAAAAATCCCACATGTCCCTACCGCCGTGGATTTTAGTAGAAGTACATGGAATAATATCCCTACCGGTGGAGAAGAAAGGAAAAATATTCCACATATCTCTATTAGGGGGGATACAGCGGTAGGGATAGGTGGAACAGGGGGTCTGTCTATCCCTCTGTACACTTAGATCTTATAAACTACGCAAAGAATGTGAATGTGGTGATCATCCATACTAATATTATAAACGTGAAAGTATGTTTGTACGTCTTTCACGCCGTAACGGAGCGACGGATCGACGTGATTTTTGGCATAGAGATAGTTTATGGGCCCGGCCCGAGAGTGACATAGGCTACTTTTTATCCCAGAAAAATGCACAGTTCCCGAGGAAACAGCGCGCGATAACCGAATACCACGCGGGCGGAGCCGCGGGCAAAAGCTAGTCACTTTATAAAGTGTTGAGGAGGAAGGTTAAAATAGGATGTCAGGAATAACGATGTAAGAACTACATACGTGGTGATACACGATAAAAAAAAATTACAAGATACAGGAAGCCGGCCCGAACATATAGCGAGTAGAACGGCCGCTACAAGCGGCGGATATTTTGTAGGTACCAAAGAAGAAGATGCGCTGCTAGGGTTTACAAATTGTGCACTTTTGAGATATCCTCGCTCTCTCGTTAAATTTAGATCAACTTAACACCTTAGTTTAAAGAAGAAACTACTTCAAATAATTTTTAGAGACAAAATGACCAAACGATTGATTGATTAAAATCTGATAATGGATCATGCATGATATCATAATCAGATTATGACTATACGTCACAAGTGTAATAATAATAAAACTGCTTCAATTACTGTAAGTGATAAATAAGATAATTTATATACCTGTATGTATTTATCAACAAGCACAAACATAAGAAATTTGGTAATTGAATGACTAATTATGATAAAAGTAATTGAAGATGTAGATAGAGCGATTTGCCCTAACCGCGGTTGTGAACAAACAAGATGATGCATGGCTTATCAGATATAACTGTTAATTGACGGCTTAGTTATCATAAGTTCTGTACTTGCAATATAGGATGCCATCATTTTCTCAAATTTAGTTGATTATGTCAGTTGCTTTATCGTTGATGTCATTAAGTACTGCAGCAGCTTAACCTCGTAAGTCCTGACTTTTTTATCATACATAGTTCTACAGACCGAGGCGAGAATTCTAGCTTTGTGATTTTGAAAATTTCTTACATAAATTTAAAGTTCATATTTCATTGAACCATTTGTACTCCACCAAGTGCATTTGGCAGTTATTCTTACAATTGATTTGTACTTTGTGAAGTACACGGGGACTTACGAGCCTAAAACTGTATTATTAGGATTATCGGTGAACTGACACAATAAGCAAAAACAGATTATTATATTACGCTGTTACATAGCTGATGTGTCACGTACGACTAGATAGGTAGAGCGAGGATTGTTGTGACGGTTTGTACCTCCTTAGGAGCGTGCCTCTAGAAAAACAGCTTTATTTTCTCAAACATGACATGAAATATTGACGTTGTGTTACAAATAATAGGCCGAGAAGTATCGCGCTGCAGGCGCTGCGGCTCGGCTGCCTGCCCGCGGTCACTAGCGGCCTGCAAAGAGAATTCATACAACTTTGCAGGCCGCTGGCCGGCAATGCGACCGTCTGTTGTTTCAACGCGAGCTCTGCGACACGGCGCACGCCCAGCAGCACCCGCTCCGCAGCCACCCGCCAGCAGCCAGCGCGACACGCGCGCACACAACAGGGCGACCAGACTAGCGTCCCGCCAACTTAATTTCTTATTATTATTATTTTTTTTCATGCCATGTTTGAGAAAAAGCACTATGCTCGTATATACAAGCCTCGGCCGGAACGCGGGGTTGCCGGCCTCGCATCCCTCTACTGTAATGTACCTTACCTACTTATTCAAAACCCCTTTGCCAGAAGTTTAACTGACGCGCTTACTAGACCGGCCGCTACACTCGCTCTACCCTCGAGCTGGCTCTCTGAGACGAAACATAAAAGTCATAATCACCATCAGAGTTGTTGCGAATATCGGATATGTCGTCGCCTCTCTCTGACGAGCCACATCCAGACATAGTAGACATGCTGTCTGGTGGTGTCGGTGCTATTCGTTTCTTCTTTAACTTGGGTGTCGCCGTTCCATATGATTTCTAGAAGGGAGTATGTTACATTAGTTATAGGCGGGGAATCAACCTCTTTCAATTTTAGGGATTATTAATAAAAAAATACATAGAGGCTAAAATAATTCTGCTACTTTTCGATAGTTTAAAAGCAATGGAACATACTATGTTCAAGCATTGCAATATAATATTAGGTATCGTGTGAATATTATAAAAAAAATCGGTCAAGTGCGAGTGCGAGCGACTCGCGCATGAAGGGTTCCGCACCTCCGTACAATGTCTTAAAAAAATAGTTCAGTAATATTTTTTTGTAAAAAAATCTAATACAAGCTTTTTTGTTGGCGGTACTTTTTGCCCCTGGTTACCAAAGTAGGTAGTCGTCAAGACGAATCAAATGAGACCAAAATCGATGCGGTCGTGTCGTTTTATTACAGAGTTCCTATGGCCAACATCTAACTTCATCATCAGATCAGCTCTACGTCATAATAATATTGCATTGTCATCGGATTTATACATGCATGCAAAATTTCAGCTCAATCGGGTGAAGATATCCACTTCAAATTTAAGTTGAAATATTTAATATTTTATTTAAATTATTTAATTCCACCTGAACAAACAAAAAATAATTAGTTACATTACGTTACAAGTTAATAAAAACATATCACCAAAATGTAAGCACTAGGTGCAAGTATTTTGAATAAAAAACAATTTTAAATTCTCATCCTCTTTGGCTGTCGCCCTGTCGGAGGCTGAATAGCGCTTTAGAGACTTGCCGAACGGCGCGTACTTATTATGAATTAGTGAATAAATATTAACCTGATTTTAAATTTTGACCTTGTAAATAAATAGTGTTCATCATCATCATCATCATCCCAGCCTATATACGTCCCACTGCTGGGCACAGGCCTCCTCTCAGAACAAGAGGGCAGAATAAATAGTGTTACTTAGTATGAATTATAACGGAAATTTTTTAGTGTAAAAAACATTACTTAAATACTGCGGCTGTGAGTGCTTTATTGAAGTTGGCTTTTGTGAAGTGTGTGTAGTGTGTGCCGGAGGTTTGTATATCATAAATTGTTATTTAGTCTTAACGCTGCACAAAAAACTAAACCACGGTCTTAGAGAAAATTATTATAATTAAGTATCGAAGGTTTTATAAAATAGCACTAATAAAATTTGCAAATTAATAAGTAGTTAAACATTAAACTAAACAACATAGGGTCACGGGCGTTGCCCCTAGCAACTGACGGCCGTCATCTTGGCATCCTAGCAATCAAAAACCGCTGAATGAAACACGTTTCTTGTATGACGACTCCCTTTAATTTGTAACTTTATTTTATTTTTAGTATTTGTTGTTGTCGCGGCCTCTGTAATACATAATCTGTGAAAATTTCAAGTGCCTAGCTATTACGGCTCAAGAGATAGAGCCCTGTGACAGACAGACAGCGGAGTCTCGGTGATAGGGTTCCGTTGGCACCCTTTGGCTACGAAACCTTAAAAAATAAAAATTATATTTATACTGCTACTTTTTTGAGTTAAAATGGCCGTTCGAGTTTGCTTTGGAGTGTATGTAAATGTATTAGGCAGTGTTACAAATGACCCCACGGACCTATTCAGTATAATAATATCATTTACTTGATCTGAATGCACAGTAGACGTGTAGGAGCTAAGCGAAGATATGCTGGCGACGTCGTCCATTGAAGTGGACGGGTGGTCAGGGGCTTCCGTGACGGTGAGCGAAGGCGGCAGCGGCGCCCGAACCTTCTTGCGGCGAGTGTTGCCGCTTGGCAGGTTCGGGGTACTTGTTGCCAGGGAGGACTTGTACATACTCGAGCTGGAATAAAGAAAAGAGTATATAGCGACAGAAATGTCTACTATTGCATTTTGCGTCCGTTACGTATTCAGTAGGCACACCGCATTACCAGCCGCTTTCCACCGGTTACATACATACCTGTCTTATCTAAATAAATGGGGATTTATTAATCATACTAACCAATTTAGATTTCAAATCACATTCCCTAAAACTAAAACGTTAGAATATCTGCAGCATATATGGCTATCAAAATCACATAGGTACTTTTAAATTAAGGGTAACAATTACCTTCCAGTGTGAGATTCTTCGTCGGTGGATGGCTCTTCGCCATCAGACCAAAACGGGTTGGCGACTATTACTCTTTTCCTAAAAAACAATTTCATATTAATAGGGTGGTTTATCAAAGGAAAAATTCCAAGGCACAGTTCTAGTAAAAATACTTTATTTTAGCTCAGAAATACCAGATTATTTATAAATTAAATGTAAAATTAGATTTTTTGTGGCTTTGAAATAAATAAATAAACGATCTAGTCTGAATAAGTGAGGTCACAGCTCACTCTTGTCATATAAAATCTATGGGGGGATCGCCTTTCGACAAGGTATCAAGGGTGCTTTATTGTTAATTGATTGGTGTCAAATGCTCTATTGACTGACGATGGATGGCACAGACATGACATGATTTTTATGTCACTGTTTGTTACACAACTACAACTCTTTCAACTCATCAACTTCCATTTTTTTCCAGTTTTTAAATTACGTACACGGGCGTGGAGGTGTTTTCTGGTGGTACTTTTGGGGGCGGCTGAATCGGCGGCACGTCGTCATCCTCCTCGTCACTGCTACCAAATGGATTGGTACTGACATGTTCCGTAACCTCTTTGGTGGCATCGTCCTGAAATGATACGAGCTAGGTATTGCGGCCAATTTGTCAACCCAGGGGCATTTATAAATTTTAATTTGTATACATACCTCTTCATCATCCGAAAATGGATTTAAATGGTTGGGGTAAAATTTTGTGTCAACTTTTTGCTTTATATTTGCCTTATTATCTGATTCTGATTTTCTGCTTTGCACCAGATTTTTTTTCTTCCGCGGAGGGACACTTATAGCTATTTGTGGTTCAATAATACTTGATTCAGATGTCGATAATGGAGGGCAATCGATTTGAGTTTCTGTATTGGTTTGGCTAGTTGCTAATCTAACATCATCGGTCATGTTACTCTCAGATTGACTCGGTGATTTATGCATAACTCCAAATGAATCTGAATTTTCTTCAGAAACAGTGTCAGTTGCTGGTTTTTCACTGTCAAAAGATACATCTTTCTCCTTTGAACTTGCATTAACGTTGACATTATCACAGATATCTTTAATATCTTCAGTATGTCCAGTTAACTGAGTTTGTAAGAAATTAAATTTGTTAATATTGGTCTTATACAATTTTTCTGGGCTTCGCTGTAATAAATTTGTGCTTTCTTTCGTATCAACACTGTCCGAATTAATTTCTATTTTGTCCATTGATGGAGTTTGTGACCTATTGGTATTATGTAAAACACTAGATTCTTTATTTTTACTATCTACATTATCTGTTATTGACATAGTTGCTAATTTGTCTTCTAAATTGACTCCTTTTTCTGCACCTTTTTCAAACATGTTTATTTTCTCTGTAATAAATGACAAATTAATTTGGCTATTTTTACTATTGGTCATACATAAGTCATAGTTAAAACCAAAGAAAACCTGTACTTGAATATCCACTCCAAATGCTATGATTTTTCAGACTATAAAAGTTGTAAAAATATTTAATGATAGAACATGTTCAAATGCCTAGTTAGAAAAATACTAGTGTGGGTAACAATCACTCAATTACACAAACTATATAAAAAAACTGACTCTCAATAATCATTAGCTTAATGGTGTTCATTGATGCAAATTGTGTCTATGAATAATGTGTAAATAATACCTCATAAAGTGCATCCATAATTCCGTTTTGTTGGAACATCTAAAAGTGGTGTTAGTACTGTACAACAAATAATACTGTCTCGATTGTTACATTGTCATGTTAAAATAGACTTCTACAATAGTGCATTTTTTTTGGATTTTTTAGTTAATTACCTCATTAGTAGATTCAGTTTGTCTTTACCAAAAAAGGTGTGCCCCTTTGCCTTTCTTATGATGAGCTAAAAGTTTTTTTTATATCTATTTTAGTTAAATTTTCTTTACTTAATCCAAACTTTGTGTGTCCACTGATTCCTGCTTGGTCTAAGACAACCCTGAATGGTGCATCCTATTTCACAAGGCTACAATATATAACATAGTACAAGTCAAGTGAGATCTAAGTTTTATTAACCTGTCACGCGTCCTAGAGACTACATTAGTCCCTAACTTTTTGTGGGGAAATGTCCTAGAGACTACTGGTAGACTACATACTGGTAGGGCAAATCCTGAGAATTTGTTGCAGTATCAGAATTTTTTCTCCAACGTAGATTATTTTTACAATTAAAAGGTCACATTATTTATTATTGATATTGATATCAATGTGATCTCAGGGGTCATGTAGTTCACATAGGTCACAACATGACCAAAATTGTTTTTTTTGATAGTCTCTATATGTACTGTTACTTAAGTTGGTTTGTTGGTTTTGTTACTTAAGGGGCTACCCGGGGTTTTCATTGATCTTTGTCAAGTTTTGAATTGTATCTCCTCGTTTTGCACTACAGATAGAATTATAAGTCAAACAGCCATTGGTTCTCCAATCTTTTATCTCCATTTTTGTCTACCGGATTTTGGAAAAAAATAATACTTAATTTTGTATGATTTTATTAATCATTGTCTAAAAATACACTTATTTCGTATCTCTATTGATGTGAAAGATCTAACATATACGAAATCTACATATTTGGGTTAGTCTTTGACGTCTCTAAAAACGTGTCGAGGGTTTTCATTTGAAACTAGTTAACACAAAATTTATGGCCAGAAAACCAGTTTTTTGGCCTAAAGTTGTTCAACTTTGATGCCAAATATCTCAAAGACAATGAACTTTGAAGTAAATATGGGATACTGTATTGCTTAAAGCCATTGTTGTTAATATAATAAGGTACAAAAAACATTAGAAAACTAAGGAATTCAGATCGAAGGTCATTGGGGCATGGAATCCCCTTAGTAAAAAGATGTAAAAAAACCTCTATTTTATTGAAAATTCTAAAAATTCTGAGATTCACCGAGATTTCCAAAATCCGGCTGGAATCCAGAGCAGTCACAAAATCTAGAGATCTCATGTCAAATCCTGATAATATAAAGTAATACAAAACCAAATATAAAGTGAAACAAAACCAAAACTATATTACTAATGTGCTGCTGCTCTTATTAATTCTGTTCCAAGTTCTATTTTATGCCATGACAAGAAGATATATTTTCATTATTAAAACTTAGTAGTAATCAAATGCACTATGATAAACCATTATTTTCATTCTATGCAAGGTTATAACAAGAATATGACAAACACAAAAGCTAGTAAGTACTCAAGGAATAGTTAAAAGAGATAAGAAAAGTTTTTGATAGTTACTCACCTAAAATTGATTGAGGTCTTGATTTTTGTTTCGGAATAATTGGCTCTTCATTGTGGAGCTCTGATTTTGTCTTAGACAAGTCCTCATCAAATGCTAACATTCCTATTTGGTCATTATTATTAAGAAATTTAGGCATTGCCTTTTCATTTTTGCAACTATCACAACAAAATTCAGATCCTTCAATAACTTGAAAATTCTTGGGGTTCAAGTGGCCTGAGCACTTGGAGCAACGGAAACATCGTCTATGATAGAGCTTGTGCGAGACAATGAGACGCTGTGCGAGGTAAACAGGCAGGCCGCATGCAGCACACTTGTCTAGACCTGTCTTTCCAAATTTGATTGGTGCCTATAAGTGAAAATATAATAAAGCATAGATTTAAGAATGCAGACACAATCATACTCAAGTGGTAACGGAAGATTTTGAAGAACTAAAGATATTTCTTTAAAGCCTTTTAATTTTTTAAGCAAAACTCATAACTATCTACAACCTCAAACAGTGCATAGAACCAATAGACTTTCTTCAGTAAAATAATAATTCCTAGGATCTTAAAGTTATATTAGCATTCACATGTTGACTGACAGCTTAGAAAAATGTAATCCAAAAGATTATATGAACATAAACAAAATAGCCCAATAACTTGAAACAATTAAGACTAAAAAAGATTTTAAGGAAGAATAACAAAGTGCAGCAAACATGACGAGACAATTAACTAAAGATTGTTTATAACTAATACCAACCATCAAAGTAGATGATGAAGATGACTCTGGAGCATTCTTAGACTCACTTTCAGAAACTTTTGTGTTCACTGAAAAGTTGTAAAGATAAACTATTCCATAAATCAAAGATATTATCATCATACAGTACCTACATAGAAAGTTAAATTTATTTCATATACCTGTGTGTCCTAGTCTTTGATAAAACTGAGACAAGTATGTAAGAACTGATAACCTGTCTGGCACTTCATTCTCTACCATGTCCTCTGGGTCCAACAATGCTGGAATACCCAAGTGCTTTTCTGCAATACTAAATGCTCGCTGATTGTTTTCATAGATATTTTCGGGTTTTAATGTTGCTACATCACTGAAAATAAGAGATAATACGCGTTAAACTAAGTAACAGCAAAGATCAATGAAAGTTAAGTGAAATTCTACTTACATCAAATCTGGCCTGAAGTGGTGAACTAGTGCACAGAAAGCTATGCCATTTCTCCAAGATGTGGTCATATTATCTATCTGTACATTGGGACAGTCTTTGATCAAGCGTTTACACCACAACTCTAAAGCCTTCGTCCCTTTTACTTCCGACATTTTCGAGTATTACAACAATTAGCAGTAAAAGTAAGCCACAACATTCATCATCCACACCATGACTCATTCAAGTTTCGGGGCATCATCAGTTGCTGTTGAACTTGAACACATGCTGTGTAGCAAGATTTTCCCCTTAATGAAATTATTATCTTTTAAAACAAAGTCACAATTGTTTTAAAGTTAAGAAAAGTGGTTGTTGGGTTGGCATTTTATCGCAACTCAGTCAGTCACTTCCGACATGACATTTCGAGTATGTCATGTCATGTCAATTGACGTAAGTACATACGTGACAGATGTGTTCCAATTGGAGATCTTGCTTGTAATTTATTGAAAAGTTAAACGATGCATGAATTAAATTATATCTGTTTACATACAACTATCCTAATCTTAAAACACATAAAACAAAAAAAAAAAATTTAAATTAGTCCCCTTGAAAGGTACCTATGATGCTGGCAGCTTTCTCTCTTTGAATTTGAATAGAATAACTAATAATAATAATTCTCAGCTAAGTTATTATTCTTTGGCTGCCTTAGGGTGGGTCTCTATCTATACCTATAAAACAGTACCGTGACTGACTGACAGACAGACAACGCACAGCCTAAAATACTGGTGCTAGAGGTGCTAGACTTGAAATTTGGCATACGTGTACCTCGAGTGTTATAGAGGTGCACTAAGGAAGAATTTTTCGAAATTCCCACGGGATAGAGAAATATCTAAACTTTTTTCGATATCGAAAATACAAACTGAAATATAGATGCTATAGGTTTTGCGGGATGACCGTAAAAGTAACAAAAAATTTGGAATTGAAATAATAAATACAAAAAGATTCCGAAAAACCAATCTTAAACTTTTTTCGTTTCTTTGTTTGTAGTCGAATCGCTAAAACTAATGCCATTTTTTGAAGTTGATAATTGTAAAGCCACGCCATTTTCTATGCTGGTTGTTCTTTAATAGGTAATATTTAGATTTTTTTTCTCAAGTTTATTGCTCGGTGTGAAAAGTTGTATGAGCCACTCGGGAGCAAAATTATTTTCATCTTGGGTGCTAACACTTGAATCCCTCATTACGCTTAGGATTCTACTTTAGAATCCCTCGCTACGCTCAGGATTCTATTGTATAATCCTTCGCTACATTCTGGATTCAATTTACGCCCTCGCCGTAAATACACCATTATCCTGCATTGCAGTCTGTACAGCTCTTTAACCCATTCATTGCCGCGCGCCAGATTACGTACTTTGCTGCGATGCCGACGCTTTTGCAGAAATAGGCGTCAGTGGCATCCAGGGAAAGCTAAATTAGAGGTCCATCGGCGTTTTCGGCACTCCAGTTGCAGATTTGTAGATATGCATAAGAAACAGTGTTCGTAAACCTTTTGTGATTTTTATTATCACTGTTTTTGTACAGAACAGAAGTAGGAATGAATACGGAAAAGTTCGTATTTGGTATCTTGATACGATGAAAAAACATTATTCACTAGATCTATAAGCAGGTGACTGACTATCCTACTAATCCTACTTATTATAGGTGTATATTTTAATATTATAATTATAAATGCGAAAGTTTCATCATCCCAGCCTATATACGTCCCACTGCTGGGCACAGGCCTCCTCTCAGAATGAGAGGGCTTGGGCAGTAGTTCCCACGCGGGCTGTGCGGATTGGGAACTTCACACACACCGTTGAATTGCTTCGCAGGTTTGTGCAGGTTTCCTCACGATGTTTTCTTTCACCGTAAAGCTCGCGGTAAATTTAAAGAAAGAAACGAAAGAAGAAAAACACAAAAGTGCGAGCCGGGGCTTGAACCCGCGATCCTCTGCTTGAGAGGCCATTCATAGGTCAAACCACTCGGCCACCAGGGCTTCTAATGCGAAAGTTTACTTTATATTATAAATGCAAAAGTTTGTGTGTGTGTGTTTGTTTGTTTGTTACTCCTTCACGCTAAAATTGGCTGGACGGATTTGGATGAAATTTGGTACGTAGATAGCTGGACATCTGGAATAACACATAGGCTACATTTTATCCCGATATTTCCACGGGATAGGGATGAAATCTGGAAAAAACAGCCGCTGGGCTTAGAGTCATGAAATTAGGTATGTGGATTACTTAGGCTTCTTTTATTCCAATATTCCCACGGGATAGTTGTTTTTAACACGACACGTTAATGAAGATTACGATATAAATTTTGGTGTTTCCCACGGGATTTTCTTAAAATCCCGGAATTTCAATTGTATCTACCAGATCGAATAGTTTACGCGTGCGAAGCTGCGGGTAAAAACTCTAGTCTCAGATAAATTGGATATCATTTAACAAACACTGGCCTAAAGGGTAATGCGCCACCACTTACGGCACATACAACATAGACGTTGAGGGGGGAGGCTCCAATAGAGAGATCTCTCTCCAGGCAGGTGTTATGCTTGGTGAAAGAAGTCCTAAGGAAGAGCGTCGGAACTTGTATATATATACGACCGCGTTGAGAAACTTTGATAGCGCGATGTAGAACATGGTCGGAGTTTCTATCGTTGTTCACTAGATGGCGCTAGGAGTCGCTACATCAGCCCCCCTTTCTAGACCGGACTATTACTTATTCTGTACAGAATGTATAATTGCCGGAGGTCGGCGTGGAATGCGGTGCAGTCTGTGCGTCATATGGGCGCTTGCAGGTCCCAGTTGCTTGAGTGTGTTGCTCGGAGCCTTGTTGGCGAGCGTTGAGTTGAGTTGCGTTGAGATGCGTGAGCTGCGATGAGCTGTGGTGAGCTGTGTTGAGCTGGGTGGTGTGAGCTGCGTTGAGCTGCGTTGAGTTGAGGTGGTCACACTGTAGACACCAGGCATATGTACCTATGTAGTTACAACATGCTAGTGGTGCACGGTGTGGTTAGTCGGGCCTGCTGTGAGACTGCGTCTTCGTCTTGGATGTCTTCGAAGGTTGCGTTTTTCGTCGATAGTCGGGGTCACCAATGTGGGACTTCGGTCCCCAGGCATAACACCTGCCTGGAGAGAGATCTCTCTATTGGAGCCTCCCCCCACTGTGTCGATGGAGCGCTTAGATATGGTGAGGGAACTTCATTTGTGTATAGACAAAACACAATGGTGCTGATACACTATTCTACACCTATCGATCGATCGATTTATTTAACCAAGTTATTGTTAAGCATAATATGTATATAAGAAAATGCTAATAAAAGTTTTTTTGTTAGAACGTTATGTGGCTTACGAAAACAACCAGGACCTTGATTCTCTATTTTCCTCAAACACCGCATATGTATAAGTACAAGAAGTTACTTTTTCACAATTTACTCAACAAAAGTATGAAAATACTTAAATATTTGACTTGCGTCGTAGTTGCTAAACACTTGTTATTAAACTGTCTTACACAGGCAGATATATAATTTTAGGTACGAGTAAATAGCACGTACAGTTACTAGATATAGTTACTTACATACCTACATTGCTTACATAATCTTACCTACTACCTTGGTACCTTATTTCCGGTCATACATGTCAGTTTTTGTTTTGTTTTAGATAAAACAGTGCGAAGAGCTTGGCCGTTATCTGTGACATACTTACCTACCTAATACAAAAATAATCTCTCAGTCTTTCCTGAGACACATTACTGATAATCAAAACAGTAATATCTACAGTTCGGGCGGGACGTCCCTATACATATAGTACCTACTTCGTAGAAGTAAAAACCAGCCAAATGCGTGTCGGACCACGCGCAGTGTAGGGTTCCGTACCTACTAAATATGCGGCAAATGTTCAATATAGGTATCAGTGGCGTGGAGTGAACATTTTTGTTAGGCAACCGGAGTGGGAGAAGTGAATTAGGTATATTTTTGGATACAACTCCATGCAGTTAGTATATGAAAGCATGAAAGCTTTCCCAAACTAGTATGACGTGTACACGTCATGTAAAAAAATTTAGCGACGCACCGAGATACGTTAGTATCTCTTAGTAGTCTGTGGCGCCGAGCGATGAAGAGAGCTACGCTCGGAGTTTCTTTGCACGATAGAATCTAGAATTGTTAAAGAGAAGTTGAGGTGGCAATGGGCGGTCACCGCTCGAAGAACAGATAACTGTTGGGGGAGAAAAGTCTTCGAGTGGCGACCACGAACCGGAAGACGAAGCGTTGGCAGGCCTCATTATTATTCATAGCAGTAGCAGCAGGCCTCCCACCAGGTGGACTTCATATTATCATTGTTTATGAAGATCTACTCCTCGTAGCCCCTGAAGCGGCTCACGTTCGCTCTAATGTCCTCATGTCCTACTGTGAAGGCAGCGGCCGCAACCAATACCACGGGCTCACCTCACCGCTCAAATCTGCACCCCACCCCCCTCCAGTCGGATATCAGACAATTAATTAGCCAATAGGACTTCATCATGTCAGCCGAAAGACGTCCACTGCTGGACATAGGCCTCCCCCAAGGCTCTCCACTCAGACCGGTCAATAGGACTTACTTAAGTATAATTAGGTACAGTGAGAATTTTTAGTCGTGAATGGAAGTTAGTATTTCCGATAAAGCTTTTATAATCATAATCCATAAGCCTAGGCTAGCATGGAGCATGGAGCACTACTGGCACTACTGCTAATTGGAATTAAGGACCTCTCTAATTGTTAGAGTTCCATAGCCTCAGGGTGACAAACGTTTCACTATCCGTCTGTCTATCTATTTGCTAATCACTAGGCACTGTAGGTATTTCAAGAACCGTATGAGATAGAAAGCTGAAATTTATACAGTGTATTGCCGAAACAGCACCAAATAATAAAAAAAATCAATTTTAAGGGGTCCTGTAGCAGTATATAACAAAAAAATAACAAAAAATGGAACCGACTACAAACAAAACTCTTGAAAAAATTTTTGTGGTGGAACAATAGTCGTCTACCTCACACATACTATGGGTTTCATTTCAATCACTCCTGCTGGGTCGTGCTGAGTTACCGACTTCGAGCTAGTCGGTTCCATTTTTTGTTATTTTTTTATATTTTTGGAGCTGGTTTTACTTTTTTGTTAAAAAAATTCTTTATTTCTCACTTTTTAGTGATTTGTAGCCAAAGTACATCTCACAACGATTCCATTAAGCCCGCAAACGCGGCTTAGTTACGTTGATTTATAACAGAGTTCCGTTGCCGACCTTCCGGCTTCAGCATCAGATCAGTTCGATAAAATCATTAACTTAAAGCTTCTTCTTAGTCGCTTATCTAGGTTTAGTAATCATGATCGTTTATAGACGCGCGAGCATTACTGAGCTGGGACGAGTTCCATTGGCCATCTACGGTCTTCTTCATCAGTCCAGAAGGGAAGAAGTAGGGGTAAATAGATCGGGTGTTATACTTACAAGCTCACTTGTAATGACTGCAGTAAAGTATATGTTGGTCAGACAGGTCGCAGTTTTAATGCTAGATTTAAAGAGCATGTTTCGGCATATAGGAATGAGCATCCTGATAGATCGAATTTTGCCAAACATCTGTTAGAATTAAATCATTCTTTATCGGACTCAGATTCGTATGAAGTGTTACATTATTTGGCAAGGAGTTTCGTCTCGATGTTTTAGAATGCATGGAGATAATTAGGTACAACAGTATGGGGTCTATAGTTTCATCTCCTTTGCTACGGCTTGGGTCTAATTTCAGCAATGGTAGTTAATAAAACATGCCTTCACAGTAAATAAATAAAAAATCAAGGTAGTTTTGAAGGACGGTTAAAATTTATAAATAATTTGTGGGTAGTTTTGTTTTGTTTGATAAAATATTTGTGGGTACTTGGGGAGTTACGAGTAGTGACAAATTAAAACGGTGGTTGTGGTTTGTTAGTCTAACAACTGGTAGCATGGTGTACGGTTGTGTTACTCTGAAGATGAGCTCTGGTTGAGTTCGAAACGCGTCAGTGTGGTGTGGTGGTGGTGGTAGATGGGTTTGTGTGATTTGTGTGTGTTCTTACAGTGTGGAGGTGGAATAGCTGCATGAACACACATATTTTGCATAAACTTAGCTATCGTAAAGTCGTGGGTGAGCAAGGAAATTCTTTTAGTTTATTTAGAAGTAGGGCGTTGTTAACACTGAATTTTTACAGATACCTACGGCCTTTTATCCCGCTGTTTTAGCCCGCGACTCCGTCTGCGAAAAATTCGTTTATTTGTTTCCCTCGAGAACAATACAATTTTCCGGGATAAAAAATATCTTAAACTGTAGCCCACTTGAATTTAACGGATAGGTAACAAACGAATAATTAACAGTTATTACAGCATAGTTTATGGATTGTATAAAGTTTATTATAATTGGGTATTTTTGAGTAGGTTACAATGTATCTATTAAGCTTTGGAGACTTTAGGCGGAAAATATTTCGCGGCACACTCCAAGAGCGTCTGGTTTGTAACCAGCGGGGCACTGGTTTGGCACGGAGATGACGTTCTTCGGCACGACATCGTCAACTTTCATGGCCTCTGTAGCGGTTTCCACCGCTTGTACGTTTTCATTAGCAGAAAGTTGTTTAAGAGCCTCGATGATTCTGGTCAGGTAAAGCGAAGACCTGAAAAAATATTTGTATTTATATACTTATACTTATACCTAGTATTTTAAATCATAAATTGCGCTACGCGTATGGAACACGCCGTCGTCATCGACTAACAAAAGAACATTATTTTATTTGATCAGATAATTAGAAACAATGTGTTTATATAATTTAAAAATTCACACAGATGATTAAATTTTCAATTTAAATTTCTGTGATTTCTGCGAAAAAGATCGGTAATGAAGATAAAAACAATTGATTGATCACATAATAGATCTACCTATATCCATTCCTGTTCTATTCTTACCTATACTTGTCTACTTCGCAATCAGTTTATAACTCGCTACGTTCTTATAAACTAAAGGAAAATTTTGGTATGTTCGTAAATAGTTGAAATGTCAAGTATTGCTGTGTTATTTAACTGTGTGAGCATAAAACGGAGCTTTGCGGGCTCAGAATTCCGCCGCCAATGAATTTGTGTGTTACCTACTTAGAATCTTGGTGTATCTAACGGTTTGGTATACACCAAACCATACGAAGCGATCATGTTATTCGAGTGGATTGGTTGGGGATGTTATTGGTACAATTGAATTTTGTGCGCTAGTACTTGTACTATTACTTATTCTGTGGCGCTAGTTACAGTAGGTAAGCCTAGAGGTGCGGATTGTCCTGGTTAGTTGACCTGATATTTTTTTCGTAAAAAAGTCTGAAACCGATTAAATTGGTATCTTCTAGTTAACTATGGTAGGTAGTACTTACTTTAAATTATCCTTTATCCATACGTCCCGACATTGGCCATTGATGAGTTGTTGACTTGGAAGACAGTTCGTAGGCACGGTTATCACGTTAAATGGAGCCGCAGTTGCTACTTGTACGGGGTCTCTAAGCGGTAAAATTGGTAACCTCCATACATCACGGCATTCTCCATTAATCAATTGTTGACCATCAGGACAGTTGGTTGGCACAGTAATCACATTAAACGGAGCTGCAGTTACTACTTGTATCGACTTATTTTCACTAGGTAACCTCCATACATCACGGCACTCGCCGTTAATCAGTTGCTGACCATCGGGACAGTTGGTTGGCACCGTAATCACGTTTAACGGAGCTGCAGTAACTGCTTGTGCAGGGTCAACAAACGGCAGGCCTGATAACCTCCATACATCACGGCACTGGCCATTAATCAGTTGCTGACCATCGGGACAGTTGGTTGGCACCGTAATCACGTTCAACGGAGCTGCAGTAACTGCTTGTGCAGGGTCTTCAAACGGCAGGCCTGATAACCTCCATACATCACGGCACTGGCCATTAATCAGTTGCTGACCGTCGGACAGTTGGTTGGCACCGTAATCATGTTCAACGGAGCTGCAGTAACTGCTTGTGCAGGGTCTTCAAACGGCAGGCCTGATAACCTCCATACATCACGGCACTGGCCATTAATCAGTTGCTGACCATCGGGACAGTTGGTTGGCACCGTAATCACATTCAACGGAGCTGCAGTAACTGCTTGTGCAGGGTCTTCAAACGGCAGGCCTGATAACCTCCATACATCACGGCACTGGCCATTAATCAGTTGCTGACCATCGGGACAGTTGGTTGGCACCGTAATCACGTTCAACGGAGCTGCAGTAACTGCTTGTGCAGGGTCTTCAAACGGCAGGCCTGATAACCTCCATATATCACGGCACTGCCCATTAATCAGTTGTTGACCAGGAGAACAATTCGTCACACCGATAGCTAATCCATCCGCAGGGGTGTCCCTCCATATATCGCGGCATTGGCCATTGATTAGCTGTTGGCCAGCGGAACAATTGGGTGGCACGACGATCACGTTGTTAACTTCAAAACCCAGCGGAGGTCGCGCCATGCAACACGCTATAAGCGCAAGAAAAATAATTCGAAACATGTTGGATTCCGTTTTGCGTTGTTGGGTTCGTCTTATGATGTTGGTGAGCAGCTAAGAAGTTACTGGACAATTAAGCAATGTAAATGGGTTTTAATTATATTATCAAATCAGACATGACGTATGTGATAATACAATCTATATCTTAAACAAAACACTTGTACTGTGACTGATAACAACAATTCCACCAGTATGGTTGACAAGATTCTGATCTGATTGCATTCTTCAACGTGCAATTTCAATTGTCCTGGCATCTCATTACACGATTTTCCTCGTTGCTAATCTGATCATTGATTGCGTTTTACAGACACCTCGTTCCACAGAAAGTGGCAAAGACTTAAATAATAAGAGTATAGTTGTCTGCAAATGAAGTATTAAAAACAAATGTAAATTTCCATATCACGGACGTGATAATACTAAGTTTTTACACCTAGGCCAGTGTTTAAATATATACAGAGTGGAAAGAATCAATGGGCCCTGGAGGGCAACTAACTTAAATCCTTTTTCCGAAAATACAAAATGAAACATGGATGCACAGAAAAAACCCAGAAAAAGAGACCAGCGCTGGTAATCGAACCCAGGTCCACAGCATTCCGTGCTGCGTGCCATACCGCTACACCAGGACAGGAGTCTAGACACAAATTTCTCCCATGCACCACACATTTCAGCCTACTTTTTAGGGTTCCGTAGCCAAAACGGCAAAAACGGAACCCTTATAGTTTTGCCATGTCTGTCTGTCTGTCCGTCTGCGGCTTTTCTCAGGGACTATCAATGCTAGAAAGCTGTTATTTTGCACGAATATATATGTAAACTATGCCGACAAATGGTACAATAAATGCCGACAATTTTTTTTTATAGTACCTCCCATAGATTTAAAAGTGGGGAGGCGTCTTTACCTTTACTTTACGGTGTTAGGGGCGCCGAATGCGGCATTTTTATCAATTCATTTTGACCGCGCTAGATGGCACTAAGCACACGGGCGCTACATGAGCTAAAACCGCCGCTGTGGGGGTGTTTTTTTTCTCTCATCCAACCTTGCAGTGTGGAGTACCGTTGGATAGGTATTTTAAACGATTTTTCGATTCAGCGATTTGTTTGCAAAATATTCAACTTTAAAGTGCAAAATTTTCATAAAATCGAGCGCCCCCACCCCTTCCAATATTTTATCACACCTTGCTCGTAAACAGTGTCGTAACATGCAGGCTACCTTGGTTTGCAAACCCCCAAATAAAACCCTCGACCTTAATGTGCTGTCATGAAACCCGTGGTCGGTTAAATGAGTCATTGCGCGTACACATTTTCTTGTCATGAAGCCCAAGTCTGTAAATGAGTCAGGCCCGTACTGATGTTGCTGCGCGCGCTGCTGCAGGACTACATGGACCACCACATGCACACGCACGTTGCGGCGCATGCGAGGGAGTAGAGGGCGACGCTGCCAAGAGCACAGCCTAAGTATCGCCAATATTTAGAAGAATTATATTTTTCTTTTACAAATATAAATTATACTTGCAAATGTGATGAAAAAACATTGTATGTCGCACGGGCGCGTACTAGAATTACGAACATCGACTCATTAGCCCTCACTTTCGACTTCGGGGCTTCTAATAGACTCTCATTCGTAATTCCTTATTTACCGCCCTTAAACACAATGTACTATTACACGAAGTCGGTACTGAGAGATAAATAAAATTACCAAGCTTGTACGTCACGATTATGATGTCTTTGGGTGATAGAGAAATAAGAAAATTATAACGTAGGTATCATTTACTTGTTACAAGTGAACAGTACTAGGTAATGTTAATAAATATTCTATTTCATGGTAAGTATCTCGTAAAACAGATAAGTGTAAGGCTAAATGATTAAATGTTTATTGGACAAATTTTATCCTGAACAATAATCCTATTGATTCGTATAATTAAATAGCGTGTTTATTTTTTTAATTTTTAGTTGGTTCTATTCCCGGAGAAGTTTAGAAGATCTTTAAATGCAGTTTTGTGTTCTTAAAAAAAAAATTACAAACAAATTAACCGACTACAAAAAAAATATATTTTTAATTTTTAAAAAATTTCTTCCAGTCTGAAGTCGGTCGGTACCTCATGCAGCACGAGCCAGACAGGAGTGGACCTATAGTTATGTACCTCACCTACACACTATATATTGGGCTTCAACCACTCCTGCTGGCCCGTGCTGAGGCACCGACCGACTTCAGACTGGTAGAAAATTATTCTCATAGTTTTTTGTAGTCGGTTAAATTTTATGTTAACCATTTTTTTTACGCTTTTTAGTGTAAATAATCTAAGATACAATAGTTTAATATCAACTGCTCGCCACCTTTTACGAAAGATTGCTTTTTCCAACTCAGAGACGTTCATTATTGAGGAGTCCTGGTGTTTCACCACCCGTTTTACCATATGCATTACGAGGAGCATAACTTGCTTAGCAACTGTGTTCAAGTAAAATTGAAAATACAAACTGAAATATAGATGCACAGAAAAAACCAGAAAAATAAGACAAACACTGGGAATCGAACCCAGGTCATCGGTATTCCGTACCGCGTGCTATACCGCTACACCACTGTTGGTCACTGTTGGTCACTGTTGGACCAATACCAAAAAACCAATCTTAATGTGTTCAAGTAGTTAAAATTCAACACGTGAAATTTTTGTTATTTAACTGTGGTCTTCATCATCAGTTCCACTTCACCAAATGATGATTTTTAAGAGCAATTGCACGAGTTACCACTAAATATTTCCAATTTCCATTTTCATATTTCCAATTTAGGTGTCCCTACAACATTTGAGGAGTTCCCTCGATTACCTTAAGATCCAATCATCAGATCCTAATTTGGTGCGTATGGGACCTAATTGAAGACATTCTTAGACGAACGCAAAAAAAAAATCAAATCGTTTATAAATGACGGAGTTCTGAGGTAACAAACATAAAAAAGTACAACTGAATTGATAACCTTCTCCTTTATTGAAGTCTGTTAAAAATAAAGTAATTTGTTTCCTTTCAGTACAATTAGCTAACTAAAGGATTTAAGGTGGTTACCCTCCAGGGCCCATTGATTCTTTCCACCCTGTATGGTTTGCGAGAAAGAATGTGGTTATGGTTAAAATTTGGGCGCTAAAATTATTTCACGAAAAA